>NC_136019.1:5674522-5739522 GCF_048128805.1 Centroberyx gerrardi | reverse complement strand
GCTGCTGTCATCCCAGTCGCTGTGCTTACCTTCGTCCCTCCTCCACCCATCACCACCATGTCCAGGCTCCAGAGGAACTCCGCAGGGGGACATCCTAATTCCTACGTCTATCCCGGATGTACTCCTAACTTCACGAATGGGAGGAGTTCCTCCATGGAGCTTACGCCAAAGTTTCCATCTTGTTTCATGTCATGAATAAAGCTTTTCATTCGAGCATTCATCCTAGTCTCTCCTGATTTGAAATCTTTTTTGCGATGGGTACAATCAGCTAGTGGGTCTAAATCCATAAATCTGTGTCAGCCAGGCCCAGCACACCCACAATGCGGGTTTCGAGCAGAAGAGCATGCAAGCTCAAGTATGGAGTAGAACTTTTTGTTTATTGTAGGAAATATGTGTTCATTTGACAAAGTTGAGAGCATGTATATGAGGAGAAGGAAAGGTACTGGATGAGGTTCATGTCCTGCGTCTGTCTGGACTCTGTCAGTTATGGCCTTACTGTAACTAAGAGTACTCTGTTTCTCCTTCTTTTCCATTATAGCATCAACTGATGGAAACATAATAAAACTATCACAGGCTTAATGCATCATGCTTTTGATACAGAGGAACAGCAGAAAGAAGTCATTGAAGGCAGGAGCCTTAAGCTACAAAATTTGAGAAACCGACTCCGTCAAAAGAATTTAATAAGACATTTTTATGAAGGGACATTAGGACGCCTACAGTGGTTCCATTTGAGTATTTACAACCCATTTCATCTAGTTTGATTTTTCATCTCAGTGGTGTTTTTGTAGACCAACAAACAAGCCCTGTTTGGGTGTTGCTTGTGTTCCTGTTGTCGGGACACTGTGTCTTCATGACATCATACGAAGAGACAGTGTGGGGGATTTATTGTTGGAGAACAAGCCGCCATTAAAGAAAACACATTAAAAAGGAATTTATCGGCGTTTTTTGACAGAGGGATAGTTAATATGTCATAACATCACAAGATACCACAGTCATTTGGAACACAATGCATGCAAGACCCAAAGACAGTCAGTATTTGATGTTGAGTTTACAGGTTTTTATCACAGTTTTTTAACACAGAGCAGCCGTCAGGACCTTTGTAGTCCCTCAGTGGGCAGCAGGACACACTGTCAGGGTTAGGGGTTTGATTCCCACCCATACTAAAGGTATATGCACTCAGGAACCTCAGGGTCACATAAGGCCACGGACCCCCATTTGACCCAAATAATGTTTTTGTTGTTAGATGTTAGATTTGTCCAGAATTCCATGACTATCTCTATTGTAGGTAGAGAGATAACAGTGAAATTATGACCAAAAGAGTCTACACTTCTTCTACATTCTCTAATTGTGTTCTTGTAACTTAAAGGTGAAGTTTAACAATTCATCATTTTGCTGGGGACCCCCTCTCCTGGAACCCCCTCAAGGACCCCTGGTGGTCCCAGGACCCCACGTTGAGAACCACTGGCCTAAATGACTAAAATGCAAATGTACTGTATAAAAGCGCTATGTCATGCAGTCCGGTATCCAGAACACTTTTCTGACTCGTCTTGGTCTCGTACCGATTTTGACCTGGACTCGTCTTGGTCTCAGCCAGTATCGGATGCTGACTCAGCTTTTTCCCACACCACCAGTCCAATTTCGATGAAACTTGGAGGGATGACGCATCTTGGCACTGTGTTATGGCTTTTAAAAAGTTACATGGATTGGCCTGATTGGGATGCTACTATTAACGGTCAACATTTTCAACTTTGAAAGGCCCGAACTGCTTCACCACCGGTCCAATGTTGATGAAACTTGGGGAGATGCTGCATCTTGCTACTGATTGGTCCACGGGGTGCCTGCATCATTCATGGTGGACAACACGTTTGCTAGTTTTTTTTACATTTGGAAGGACATGCACACTGTTTATTGCCTATTTTGGTCTTTCTCTTGAATAGGACTCGATTTGCTCTGGTCTCGGTCTAGCTTGACTTGGTCTCGACCCCCTTTGGACCCGGTCATGGAATTGACTGGGACTCAACCACGGTGATCCTGACTGCAACCCTGCTGTTTGTCTGAAAGCGAGAAAGGTTTTGGAGCTTTTTGGAGGTCCAGACTGGCTGACCGGCAGCGGCCCAAGCCCGTCTCGTCTGCAGGTTGTCTGCCTTCCATCCTGGGCTTTAGTTTAGCAGCCGGTCAACAGCGGCGAGGCCGGGCACACACTCCGTCTTCCAGCTGTTGGCGGTGAGGGAAAGGAAACAAAGGAAAGGCAGTTGTTTACAGCTGAACTGTAAACACACTTTCTGCCTGTCTCCTTCCTTTAATGCCATTTTTGTCTGTTTAGGGGAAAGTATGAGCTGCGTTATAATTCTGTTTGTAAAGACACAGCTGATACTTACTGCTCAGTTTTAGGGTAATTTATGGCAGGATGGGGGCTCGCATTGCACGCAGGCTGGATTGCACGCATGATTGTTATGGCTGTCGACCGCAATAAAATTTAGATGCTCTGTTCATCATTCCATAAGCTAACAATGAAGTCAGAGGCCTGTGATGTTTTTGGAAACTGAAGTTCAAATATTTAGTGGTGGTTAAACTTATTCTAAAGGAATAAACTGGAGGGTGTTGGGCAAATATTTGCTCTCAAACAGTGTAAAGCATTAGACCACTGACACACACACACACACACACACAGTGCAGATGTAAAGAGAGAGAGAGAGAGAGAGAGAGAGAGAGAGAGAGAGAGAGAGAGAGAGAGAGAGAGAGCATGTGTGACAAAGAAAGAGATGAGTTTGTGTGTGAGAGAGAGAAAGGGAGAGAGCTTGTATGAGTGAGAATGTGTTAGAGAGAGAGCATGTGTGTGAGAGTGAGTGAGAGAGAGAGAGAGAAAGAGAGAGAGAGAGAGAGAGAGAGAGAGAGCATTCCTCCACCGCTCCAGGGTGATGAAGAGGTTAAGCCGGCCCCTCTCTCTCTCTCTCTCTCTCTCTCTCTCTTGGTTTCTCTTGCTTCCTCCAGCAGCTCCAGTCTCATTTTACGCAGCAGCTGATCGCTGACCAGGCATGGGCAGACCCACACTTTAACTTTTCACGTCCTCTCTCTCCTCCTCTGCCAGCCTGCAGCTCCATTGGCGGCGGACGCATGGAGACGCAGATCTAATTTTGATCCAATTTTCGGTCGGTCGGAGGTTTCGGAGGCTGTTTGTTGCCGTTGTTGTTTTGTTGTCCCCTTGGTTTTATGGTCTACTCATGCGTCGGGAATGCCATGGCCACTCCGAGCGCACAGCAGCAACAGGATTATTTCAGATCGGTGAGCAGCGAGTCCACCACCTACATGATGGTCCCGGCCGGCGGGCCGAACGGGACGGGACGCCGGGAAGCGCCGTCCAAGATGTGGGTGGCGATGGTGGTGATTGTGGTGGTGGTGCTGCAGATCGCCTCCACCACCGGGCTCTTTGTCTACCTGAACATGTCCATATCACAGGTAAGAGCTGCTTTTCACTCACCTAAAAGTACTGTTTTAAACCAGATTCACTACTGAGGACCAAACTGTTCGGTCCCTATAGGGATATTATAGGGATACCATAGGAGAAAGTACCACCATGTACGAGAAGATCACTATTGAGCACCAAAGTCACACAGTTTATGTATTTATTTGTGCAATTTGGAAAAGAAAATCATTAATAGATCAAGTTAGGAGATACAGATAGCCTATTTAAGTCCTTATAGGAATATTATAGGGATATTATAGGGATACCATAAGAAAAAGTACCACAAAGTGCGATAAGATTATTGTAAACTCACTATTGAGTGCCAAAATCACATAGTTAAGTCCCTATAGGGATATCATAGGAATATTATAGGGATACCATCGGAAAAAGTACCACCATATACGATAAGGTCATTGTAAACTCGATCAATGTTGTGCACAACAATCACATAGTTAAGTCCTTATAGGAATATTATAGGGATGCCTTAGGGGAAAAAGTACCACAAATTGCGATAATGTCAGTATAAAGTCATTATTGATTCCCAAATTCCCTGTAGGAGTATCATAGGAATATTATAGAGATATCATGGGGGGGGAAACAGTATCACAAACTGCCATAAAGTCTGTATAAACTCACTATTTCGCATCACAGACGAGCTGCACGGCCCTATAGGAATATCATATGAATATTATAGTGATCCCATAGGAGATGACGCGAATTTTCGTTGGAGGAATATTTCATCTGGCGGAGGTTCGGCGGTGTTTACGCCTCCGCTTGCTCCAGCTCTTACTGGCTGGCTGGCTTGGCAAGCTTTTGGAAACAAAAAAAAACAACAAAAAAACGTGCTTGACTGGACTTGTTAAAACACTGCAGTCCGGAATTTACAAGCAAGGCAGAGGGAAAGTGGTCTATTTCGTCGTGTTTATCAAACTGAGCTGTAGACAGACTATAGACTGTAGGAGGCTACTAGGTTTTGCGTGCGTAAAGAAGCATATTGGAACCATTTGGATAGGCAGAACAGGGACAATCCACTCCGAGGCTGCTGCAGGATTACTTATAAGTAGGTTACAGATGTTTGAGCAGAGGTGAAATATGTAGGTCAATAACAGAGGTAGGCTATCTCCATCCAAAAACCACAAGAATATTCCTATAATATTCCTTACAGCATGAGTTAACAAGGATCTTATCTTACTTTGTGGGGTTTTTTTTTTTTAATCTCCTATGATATCACTATAATATTCCTATAATACTCCCATAGGGACTTGCAGTGTGTCTGTGGTACTCAGTGGTGAGTTTAGTTTATTTCTACAACTGTGGAAAAAAAAGAAGAAAATTGTCAAGGATTACACAATAAAGTCAGTCCTACATCAGTGGTTCTCAAAGTGGGGTCCCGGGACCACCAGGGCTCCTTGAGGGGGGTTCCAGGGGGTCCCCAGCAAATTGATAAAGTGTTAAACTTCACCATTATTTAATTTACAAGAAGTTAACACAATGTAACACATGTAGAATAATGACTGTTTTGATTATAGTTTATCTGTTATCTCTCTATCTACAATACAGATAGTCATTGAATTCTGTACAAAATCATATCTAACAATAAAAATATTCTCAGATTTGGGTCAGAGAGACAAAATCTCATCAAATGATCTAAATTAGGGGTTCTTGATGTCTACATTGTGGCATTTTATTAAACCTCCTATAGTATCACTTTAATATTGCTATAATACTCCTATAGGGAGTTGTGTTATAAGACCGCTAGTTATTTTTCTTAAGGGCAATATCCTCATCATACAGTCAGTAATTTGCTGATCCACTATCAGTGCTGCTGGTATTGACGGTGAAATTGATAAGGTGGTTATTATCGGTGGCATTGGCTATTAGACTTGCTCCATGGTTATTCTTCTTTAGTTCATAGCAGAGTTGGTGAAGCAATGTGAGTCCCAGTAGGGGAAACAGAAGCAACTTGTCCACATCACCTGGTGACAAGTTAACTCATTCATTTCAAAGCTTATCCTCATGGTATTTCTGCATCATTAGAGTGTTTAATGTAAAGAGGCAGGAGAGATAAGGGAAATAGTAAGTTAAGCATTGAAGTTTATCAGCTGGATTCACCCCCCAATACTATATATTTTTTCAGGGTTTTTTTTGGTCTTTCTGTCTCTTCTTCTCTCTGTTTTGCATTTCATAGCCTGGTAGCTGGAATGATTTCAGCAAAAACAGTCTAGCTCCCTGATACACTGAGATTTAAAGGCACATGTAAAGTTTAAATACATGCTGAAGTGTTTGGACAGCACAAAGTCATAGATATGGTTTATGATACTGAAATGTATACGTTGGCCTGCGTGAAATATCGGGGGAAGCTGATGTACGGTCGTGTGAATCTCAGCGAGAGGCCTGTTGAGACCGTAACGCTGCTCCATCAGAGAGGGAAAAGTGGCGACAGCGCCGTAAATCTCCACATGAACCAACCCTCTGTTTTAGAAGACATTAAGCCTACCGCACTTTCCCCCACTTTCCCAGTCCTTCAAGCATCTATCCTGCATCTATCCTGCATTAGTGCTACAGACGATTCAGTACTGAAGCTCAAAACTCTAGTTTCTCTCAACCAGACCGTCCCTTGTACCTTGAAATGGCTGAAAAGAGAGCAAAATGTGAATTTTCTCAACAACTCCTCTAGTGGTTAGCACTCTTCGCCTCACAGCAAGAAGGTTCTGGGTTTGAATCCCGTCCCTGGTCCCTGGTCTCTGGTCCCTGGTCCCTAGTCCCTGGTTTTCCTCTTGTTTACTTGGGTCTCCTCCTGGGTTTTCTCCCACAGTCCAAAGACAAGCAGGTCAGGTGGATTGGAGACTCTAAATTGTCCATAGGTGTGATTGTGAGCGTGTTTGTCTGTCCGTCTCTGTTAGTACGTGTCTATGGACTGCCGACCTGCCCAATGCATGCTGGGACAGGCTCCATAGGAATAAGCGGGTATGGGAAATGAAAGAATGAATGAATGGGTTCCTCTTGGGGAAGGAGCCAAAGTGCAGCTGTAGTTCAGACGGCCATAACGGTTACATCTGCTGATTCCTTGTCAAGAGTGTTTGGGTTATGAATAAGAAAAAAAAAGACACCTCATGCTTCCTTTGTGTTTGTCTTTTTTGAGCACGTTTTCAGTCAAAACGGGTCTTAAAATGTACATTTCAGGCATTTTCGCTGTTGTTCTTAGTCTGTTGATGGATGAATGTTAGCTGTAGCAAGGATCAAACCTGCGACTTTTGACCAAAATGAGGGTGAATGTCTTCATGAAGCAAAGGCAACATTAATCCTGGTATCTCTGCTCTCCATTACTGTATCATTTACCCAGCCTGAACCTTAATCCCCTCTCACGACTGCCACTATAGAGCTTAATGGAGCCAGCAGCGCTAGCCTCGCCCTTACAGTCGCTGATTAATACCGTTTCCCTCTCTTTCATTTGTTTTCCACCATTCTCTCTCTCTGTTAGGCACAATTCAAATATAGTCATTATCATCACCATGCATTTATCTGAGTCCTTGGGTAAAAAAGATGAGGAATCCTCCGGGAGGGGAAATCCAGCGGAGATATATAACACCGATACAACGCCCATAAAAATATCACTGAAATAAAAGTCTTTTCAAATAGTGATGGGACAGTTTATGATTAATGTCTGAGATCAAATAGTCGTCACAGTTGCTCTTTGAAAGCCAAATTTGGGGTAAACACTGGGGTAAAATTGGCCTTTCATATTCAGCATCATAGGGAAAATAAAAACCTTAATGGCATATGTGGCTGAGTAGAGGGTGATGATGATGTTTCATATGATATAACATAACTTTTTTTGTGTTGAAAAAAGCCAGAATAAAGTCCTTTGGCGTAGTTACTGTTGAGCAATACTTTTCAAGCCAATATCTGTTTTTCAACTTCCACATCAGGACAAAAAAATATAATGGCATAGATGGCTGTGCAAAGAATTAGGATAATTTATGTGAGGAACAACTTTGGTGTTGATATCCCTCACACTTTCTCAGTTTGATCCACATTTGAACTACTTCCACATCAGGACAAAGAAAATATAAAGTCAAACATATCAGGGTTTCGTTGTATCTGCTTCCAATCCACTTATTGGCATGGGAATGAAAATCCTGAATCAATTGAACCCTGCTGTAGAAGTGGCTCGTTGATGATGTAGGCCTTTAACTACATCATTAATTAGTTAATAAGTAAATTTATAAGCTGATTAACAAGTTAATAAGCTAATTTATAAGTTGATTAATGCAGTGATTTCACTCTTTTCTGACACGTCAAAGGTGGCAGTAAGTCACACAGTGCATAGCAGGGACATGATACTGGGGACAGACTAAATGAAAAACATGGCCCCATGTATCTGCACACGGGGAATCCCCCAGTTCTCATGCGAAGGCCAGCTATTTTTAATCTAGAAACAGGCTCTCTTTTGAATCGCAGTGGAGTTACACACTGCGCCCGCCTGTGTGTGCTTTGGTAAGACAAAAGACTGCAATGCATCGCCTGGAACAATACTGTACAATCAGGAATGCTCCAGTGCTGCTGCTACACACACACACACACACACACACACACACACACACACACACACACACACACACACACAGCCTACATACATACATACATACATACACACGAGCTCTGGCCTCACGTGTGTATGTTCTCTCTCTTTTTTTTTTTTTTTTAGCTGTTTTGTGTCCTTGTTGCTCTATAAAACACTTTGTGACAAACCGGTTTTGCCAATAGCGTGAAATAATCTCATTGGTTGAGTTAAACCTCAGGGGGCGGAGCCAAAACATGTTTTTTCTGGCTAAGTAATGTTAGACTGAAGCTCAGTGGAAATGGCAAGAGGTAAGAGAGGAGGAAGCTAATATTATGAAGTCTAGCGCTCTTGCTAATAACTGCAAAAAAAATCAAGCTAGCTATAGCTACTTAGCTAGGTAAGCTAGTTAGCTAGCTGCTGACTTTCCAACATAATTTTTTATTTATATTTTGACCACAGTTCTTTCTCTGCCATTCAAGTTTGCCAGTTAGCTAACTTGCACATGGTTCTTTGGCTCCGCCCACTGAGGTTTAACTCAACCAATGAGATAATTTCTGCCTCCAGAGCAGCTCTGCCACTGAGAAATCTTTGTAGCAATCTGCTAATAAATTAAAAGTCAAGTGAGGTTTCTTGGAATATCCCAACTAAAGTGGTGCTTTGTTTTTTGAATCCTAAAAGAAGAACCGTCCAGTTCCACAGTTTGACTGATAACATCACCAATTAAAGCACCACAAGGCATAAGTTTTGTGTAAATCTAAATGACTTTGTTAAATATAGTAACTTACCTACAGCACAATTATAGAAGCTTGCCACCATATCAGATATGCCCCTTGTAAAGGAAGTAAGACTGAAACCAAGATCAAACATTTTGAAAGCCCTTAAGTATTTCTAATGTTATCCGTACATCAGTGGATTTACGATCTGCTACGCTCATTATAATGGATCTGCACAGACGCTCAACTAGACTGGACTTTTAAGACGGGATGAAACGGCATTAATATCGTTTTCAGCCCACATCCGTTTGAGTCCCAGCGAATTGGCTACGGAGGATATTTTTAGGATGCATCTACTGTATATCTGTGTTAGAGCTTGTTCTATTTCTTAATGTTTTAATGAGTTTCTTTCATCTTTATCACATGAGCCTGTGGGTCTGCAACACCTCCGGGTTTACAGTTTTCTGACAAATCTGTAGTCAGTCAAGTTTGTTGTAGGCTACTTGTACAAGTCAGCATCTCTCTGCCCTTGTTTGTGTTTGTGTGGTGTGTGTTTGCGTGGGTTTGTGTGCTTTTGTGTGTGTGTGTGTGTGTGTGTGTGTGTGTGTGTGTGTGTGTCCCGTCAGAAGGCGTCTCTGTGAGTGATTGGCATTCCATTCCTTTCACTTCACTGGTCCACTTTGCCACTTTGTTATTGTTTGGGTTCACTGATAGGCAGACTCTGACTCACCACCCCTTATATGAAACAATAAGCCTGTGTGTGTGAGTGTGTGCACGTGTCTTTGTGTGTGTGTGCGTGTGTGTGTGTGTGTGTGGTCTGACGGACACAGAGAAGGGAGTTTTAGTCTTGTGTGGTTGTTTGCGGACAAAGGTATGTGTGTGGGAGCGCGCGTTTATTGTGCATGTGTGTGTGTGGTCTGTTTGACACAGAGAGGTGTTTGTGTGAATAAAGTGTGTTTTGTGTGCATGTCCGTGTGTGTGTGTGTGTGTGTGTGCTTCTGTCTTTGTGATGACCAGATGTCCTCCCAAGGATAGAAAGATGAAGTGAAGACATTTCCCGGTCCTCACCTCTACAAGGCGCCTAGTTTTAGGGTCAGGGTCAGAGTGTGGGGTTGGATTAGGGTTAGGTCAAGTTCAGGGTTAAGGTTACAAGACTTGAAAGTATAGAAGGCTTTCAGGTGACATCATCATCCTCCATGTTGTCCTCCATGTCCTCAGCTCTTGGCCAACAGTGGATATGAACAGCTGATCTCTAAACATACAACTCGTCCATTTTAGCCGAATTTAATAGAAATGGTTAATTTCTGTGCTGTTTTTGACCAGGAACTGATCATTTCACCACTGATACATCTGATTGATTTTGGATTTAGATGATGTCAACAAAAACCAAACAGTTTGTTCAGGTTAACTGAGCTGACTCTTCCTCAAGCTACAACTCAGAGTGTTTTGGAGTAGAGGCTAAAGCTAAAGACAAGACAGTTTACTGTGTTAGGGGGAGAAAAAAATTCTACCTCATCAGACGATTCGCTTTTACTTGTGACATTAGTGAATCAACCTACGCACCACAGCAATCTCTTTCAGGTATCTCTCTTTTTTCTTGTCTCATTTGTTATATCTGGACGTTATTTGCACACAGCCAGTTTTCCACTGGACCTCCAAGATGGAAACATGACACAACAACATGCCAAGAGATTTGTGGCCCCTATAGCTCAGTATAGCACATTGGATCCATATTATTATCCTTTCTCACTGGCTCAGGTTATGCGTGTAATGGTAAAGGTCAAGTTTAAGGCTGCTGTTAGAGAATGAATGTAGTCAGTGGTGTGTGTGTGTGTGTGTGTGTGTGTGTGTGTGTGTGTGTGTGTGTGTGTAACGTCTGTGCGGGGGGTTCGTGAGGGTGGATATATTTTAGACCGCTCTCACACGCTTTGCAACACGTGTGCACTACAGGGGGTCTGGTGTGATTGAGTGGGCATGTGTGTATTGGCGTGTGTGTGTGTGTGTGTGTGTGATATAGACATTCCAACTTTACCCTTTCTTCCTCCTAACATACACACACACACACACACACTCTTACACACACACACATAGGTATACACACATGAACGTTCATCACCAGTAATTAATTTCAAGTAAAATCGTTCTCCATCACCAGCCAAATATTTTGATTTAATTCAATGCTACCAATATAAAACTCCCACAACAGTGTCCACTGCCAAAATATACTGGTCTCTCTCTCTTTCTCCCTCTCTCTCTCCCTCCCTCTCTCTCTCTCTCTCTCTCTCTCTCACTTTCTCTTTGTTTTTTCGCAGTTTCTGTCGCTCTCTCTCTCTTTCTCTGTTTGTCTGAGTATCTCTCTCTCTCCCTCTCTCTCTCTCTCTCTCTCTCTCTCACTTTCTGTTTTCGCAGTTTGTCTCTCTCTTTCTGTTTGTCTGAGTATCTCTCTTTCTCTCTCTCCCTCCCTCTCTCTCTCTCTCCCTCTCTCTCTCCCTCTCCCTCTCTCTCCCCCTCTCTCTCCCAGCCCCCTGCAGCCTCAGTGTGTTATGGTTCACGTCTACATTGGAGAATCGAGTTACAGTCAGTTTTAGGGCTTCAGGGAGGGACGAATTTTTCAGGAGTGACACAACCGATTTTTTTTTTTATGAGATAGGAGTGTAGAAGCTAAGTGATTCTCTGGCGATGGACGTGTGTGTGTGTGTGCGTGTGTGTGTGTGCGTGTGTGTGTGTGCTCCTGCGTGTGTCTATGCAGGCCTTGGGCTTTTCTTCAAAATGATATAAGGTATTTACATGTGTGTGAGAGACCAAGAGCAAGAGAGAGAGAAAGCTAGGGGTTTAAATATCACTTGTGTTTGCATGTATGCATGTATGCAGGCACACACACACACACACACACACACACACACACACACACACAGTTCATGGAAGTGGGCGAGGGACAGATATGTAGGCCCTTTGTGACTTCATGTCTAAATAAAGTTGACGCTGCCAAGATGACTTCAACTACGAAATTTCTCGAAATCTGACAAATTACACCCCTGGTGCGCACACACACACACACACACACACACACACACATACACACACACAGGCCTTTTTATGGTCAAGAATAAGCCATTTCTCTCTCAGTAACCTATGCCAGAAAAATCCATGATCATGCATGATACATGTCAATTTAACCCAGTAAAGAGGAGCTTTCTAATCTGATTTCCTGACTATAGAGAAATGTTATGTGCTGCCTTGAAAAATGCTTTGATGACCAGGTTATATTCACAAGCACACACACACACACACACACACACACACACACACACACACACACTCAGATGTTTTCATAGCCAGGTCGTTTGGATGAAGATGAAAAGGAAGGCAGGGATCAGAGGGAAGAGAGAGAGAGGGAGGTAAGAAGAGAAAATGGGCATTAGAGTCAAAAGAAAGAGGTGAAGGGGGAATGACAGAGGTGACGATAGCTGGAGCTGAAAGAGAGGAGAGGAAGTCAGAAAAAATACAGAGAGATTACCCCTAGATTCTGGGTTTTAACTTAACCTTTATTTTACAAGAATGCAGGTAACAGAGTCCCGCCGACCTGCAGATGGCATGCAGAGAGCAAAAGGAAAAGAGAGAGAGAGAGAGGGCAGGAGAGAGGTGATGAGGTGGAGAGGTGAAACAGAGTTGAGGAAGTCAGAAAAATAAAGAGAGATTACCTCCAGATTTGGGGTCATAATCGACATAATCCTTTATTTTACAACAAAGGAGTCCCGCCCGCACATCAGAAAACAAAGAAGAGAGAGAAAAGAAGTGACGATGGAGAGAAGACAGAAACGTAGAGAGATGCTGTGTGAAATTTAAACGAGTGAAAGCTAGCTCAGTTCCTGTTACATGCTTGCCAGCTGTGGCTGTCTTGAAAATAGAACAGTGAAAAATAAAATCAATAGTGATGGGACGATCTGCGTTACGATTCGATACAATGACGATACGATGTAATAAATAAAAGTTCAGTGACGACAAAGTCTGACTGTGCAGAATTCTGTTTATTTCTGAGCCACAGGTCTTTCCAGCGACGCCATTGGCTCGCTAGCATGTAAACAACAATTTGAAAATGTCATTACAAAGTGCAAATAATATAAATTCAGTGGAGAGCTTATGAAACTGTGATGGTCAAGCGTCTCATGTGTGATTACTACAGCAGAATAAAACATCGCGATTCATTTTTCTGCCCCACGATACGTATCGCCACATCTTTGCGTCGCGATATATTGAATTTCGATATATCGTCCCATACCTAAAAATCGAATTACCAATAATAGCTCACTCCCGACATCTTAACAACAAAACGTTTCCACAAGCAATTTGAATAGCAGCGAAATGGGAAATGGAAAAAATCAATTTCCAATGCGACTACACTGAAAAACAGCCGCAGTAGAAGCAGAAATTTACTTGAAGTTTACTACCATGGGCATCTCAGACATGCAAGAGTCAACAAGGAAAGGACCTAATGAAAATCTTACGCTCTGTTAGCAACATCAGCACATTTATTAGACAAAATAAAAAAATGACACATGCATGTATGTTCAGATATATTCCAAAAGTGAAAATCGGTCTCATGAATCCCACTCCTGACCTTTGGCGTCATCCCTCTCTCTCTCTCTCTCTCTCTCTCTCTCTCTCTCTCTCTCTCTCTCTCTCTCTCTCTCCCATCTTCCCTGCTTCTCCCCACTGATCAAGCAGAAATTGCATCAAAATTATATTTAAACGCTTCCAGTCCAACTGCAACTGCTCACGCCACAAAAATGCAAAGGTCCCCCGCGGCCCCCCCGATCTTGAAGCTAGCACAACAGATGAGGTATAAATGAAAAGTAAAGACTCTTCAGGACCCAGCTGTTATCAAACTTGTCATGTTCGCTCACCACAAAATGGGGAAAAACGTCTCCGAAGTCCGATAAATCTTTGGAAATAAGGAAAGGAGTGAGAGAGAGCGACGGAAAGAGGAAAGAGGAGAGAGAGAACACACATCAAGATTATTCCTACCTTCAAAAGGAACAGGAGAGGAATTTGCTTCCATACATTATGTAAGCGGATAGAGTACAAATATACAGACCACACACACACACACACACACACACACACACACACACACACATGGCCTTGGTTTAACAGTCTAACACGTGAAAACAGGATATTTACGTTCCCGCGTAGGAATGCTCATTGGGATGTGGCTACAGCTGTGTGTGTGTGTGTGTGTGTTGCCAACAGCTGCTGCTGTGTTATCAGTGTGTTTGCTCAGACAACAGAGCTATAAAATGCTGATAAGCGCCGTCCGTCCGATATCGTGACACTGGGACTCCTAATAGACGCCTTATAGCGAAGGGTCGGTGTTTTTATTGTTTTACAACCTGTTGACTGGTGAAACACACACGTTTGCTGATTTAAAGAAATAATCTGCAGCATTTTCATATCAATAAATGTTTTGTTACACTCTATCACTGATTGATATACACTATATATACACTTAGTAGTGAAGTGGAATAAACAGAAGAAGAAGAAGTGGGTAATTAGCATGAGCAGTGATAGCCACCATGGCTGAACAGACAAAGAAAAGAGAAACTCAAACTGCATCAACAGAAAACCCAAGCTCCGCCCACACACTGTTTGATTGACAGGTGATCTCTGGGGAGGTGCAGTGCAGAAACAGAGGCTTTTCCACCTTGCAAGCATAAAATTCTGGCGGGAAACACCGAATACTTGTAATTTTTTGGCATGGAAATGGAAACATTCAAAGATATTGAATGTCAGTTAAAAATATCAGCTACTAGCAGCTTCAACACAAACATATTGTCTTCAAAAGCCCGGTCAAATAGAGTCAAACTCTAGTATTTACAGCACACTTCTTAACTTGTCTCAATACATTTCAGTAGAATTTAAATGGAGAAAATGTAGAAAAGTGCAACTGGAGCTCAAATCCTAACAAGAAAACAAGACCGAATTCCTTCAGTTCAATCAGTCGCCAAAGCGGTTAGAGAGACCGTCCTGTAACTGGGGGGTCACAGGTTTGATCCCCTGTAATACCTGCTCACTCATTATACGAATGTGACTGAATGTGAACCTGCAACAACTCTCTTCCAAAGCCAGAAACCAGCAAAGACCCGAATCCGATCCACTGACACCGAATTAACGATTTCTTTTTGTTTTTCTTACACGAGTCTTTTCGTCTGAGCTTTTGCACCCATATAAGGCCCGTTTGCCTCGTAAGCGCTGACAAGCACGAATCAGAAAACACACACCGATCCTCCCGCAACATCGCCCCACCGCAGAGAAACCCCGTCCCCCCCCCCCCGCGCTCGCCAAGTCCGCCTCCCGCCGCTCGAACCGGCTCCAGCAGTTTCCTGGCTCTGGTTTCGTGCGGCGGGAGCGATCCGGTCGCAATGTCGAACCATGATTGAAACGATTGTGGCAGTTAACATATGTGAGTAACGTCCTGAGGTGAATTATTACGAGGGGATGTGGATGTAATGCGTATAAAACGGAGAGTGGAAGTTTCACCTCCTATCTTCCTTCATTTCCCCTCTCGGCTGTAAAGGCCCAGTATGTCTCCCAACTTATAGTAACCCGATCCTTCCTTTGCTTTCCTGTACATACATCATATCAAAGGAGAGGCGGAAAGGGAAGCTGCTTTACCGTGTTGGAACGCGTCCAATCAGGCCCGATCCCAGACCTGGAGGTGAAGCCCCTGGTGGGAGAAAAAAGAGGGGAGAGGAGGGAGAAAAATGGTGGAATTTGAAAATGAGTTGAGTTGTCAGGTTTTTATAAAGGTGGTTGTGTGTGTGTGTGTGTGTGTGTGTTCGAATGTGTGTGTGCATGTGTGTTTTTATGTGTTCGGGTTCGGTATGTACAAGGGTTTTTAGAAGGCAGTGTGTTTGGAATGAAGACACGACGATCCAATGTCTTAAACTTGACTATTTTCATGCCAAAAAATTACAAGTATTCAGTATTTTCTGCCAGAATTTTCTTATTCTCAGGGTGGAAAAGCGTCTGAAACAGCATTCAGACCATCTTGGGACACTAAAACTGACCCACTCTGGGATAGATTAGGCCTTTAAATGAGGAATTAATTTACAAAATCCTAATTAAACGATTAACTGAATAAAGAAAATGTGCAAATAAGATAAAACTGACTTGTTTCTATGTAGCCTCTTTAATAAGAGGTCAATATTGACCCAATATATCGACAAACCAATATCAAACCGATCGGTCTAATGTGTGTATGTGCATGGACGTGTGTGTGTGTGTGTGTGTGTGTGTGTGTGTGTGTGTGTGTGTGTGTGTGTGCAGGCATCACATGTGTGTCCACAGAGGTAGGAGAGGGAGAAAATGTGAAGGACACAAAGAAAATGGGGAGATTAAGTTTATCATAGAGGAATTTTCGGTGGATAGAGGTGTGTGTGTGTGTGTGTGTGTGTGTGTGTGTGTGTTATCTGATTAGCCAGTGGTTGATTGGATGGAGAGTTCCCAGTTGGTTCTAACATGATCTAACCCTGGGAATAGTCAGACATCTCATTCCTGGCACAAGAAGGAGGGCTTGTTAATGTCAACCTAATGCCTTCTCTCTCTCTCTCTCTCTCTCTCTCTCTCACACACACACACACACACACACACACACACACACACACTCTCCCCCCTTCTCGCTCCCATATCAGCGTTTTGAGTCCCAGTAATAAGACCCCTTCTGTCCCACTGTCAGCTCTCATTTCTGTACCAATTAAACAACCGGTGAACTCTCTTTCTTTCTTTTCTTTTTCCTCCCCGTTTCCTCCCTCTTTTCCTTCCTGTCCTTTTAATCTCTCTCAAATTATCTCTTCTATCTTTCCACCCACTCCTTTTTGTCCCACTTCCAGAGGGTTTCTCTTTTTTCTTCATAGCTCAGTTTGTCTCTTCCACTCCTTCCTCAAACCTCGATGTTGGCCGTCTTTCTCTCTCTCTCTCTCCCTCTCTCTCTCTCTCTCTCTCTCTCCTTGACAGTGAAGAATACAGTGGTTTTGGCTTTTCATAAAAGCCCCTCACAGCCTATTATCATTGCTTTCCCAGATCCGCTCTAAGGTTATCATGGATGTTCCACTTCCTTGGCTTTACAGACGTCTTCAGTGAACGGCAGCGAGGCCGGGTCCAGACTTTTGGTTAATATTCGGTTTTAAATAGATTTATTTAATTTCGGACAGTGTTTGCATAACACCGCCTCATTAGGAAACTGTAAGGTTCTTGGACCCCGCCGGCTCCTCGCGAACGCAGGTCTCCCATGAATCATTCAGCGAGCACGGATTTGGCTTCGTCCCGCGACTGCTGGACGGAAAAAAAACCTCAGCAAGAACAACTTTGTGGAAGAGGTGAAATCACGAATCTGTCAGGCGGGGCGGTCGGGCTTTTTCTCGAAGGCCGTGATGTTTAACCAACCTTGTCATTTTTTTGGTAGAAGACGGTTCGGGGGCCGGAGGAGAGAATAGCGCGGCCCATGCTGTCTTGATTTGTCTGTCGAGACTCGGACGTGAGCGGGGCTTAGAAAGCAGATGTTGGCCGGATCGCCGCGCGGCAACGCTGACGTTTCAGGCTCTTGAGAGGATGAGAAATGAGAGTTTGGACGAACGCGAGCAGGAGAGTTAGCAGACCGAGGATCCCACTAGAGCAGTAGACGTCATTTCAACATCGTGTCTCTGCTTTAGCTCTCAGAAAGCCCGGGATCTTTTTGGGAACGTACAGTCCGGCTTTAGACCAAGCAGTAAACTCATTATTACATATTTAAACAATGCATAAACAGCTGTAAAAATCAAAAATAAGCACCAGAGAAGTCCATATGTACAAGCTTTATTTTGGTCATATACTCTAGAACAGTGGTTCTCAACATGGGGTCCAGGGACCACCAGGGGTCCTTGAAGGGGTTCCAGGGGGTCCCCAGCAAAAACTTCAGCATTATTTCATTTACAAGAAGTTAAGACAATTAGAGAATGCAGAAGAATGACTGTTTTGATCATAGTTTGACTCTTATCTCTCTACCTACAATACAGATAGTCATGGGATTCTGGACAAAATCATATCTAGCAATAAAAATATTCTCAGATTTGGGTCCGAGAGACAAAATCTCATCATCTAATGTGGACTAAATTAGGGGTCCTTAATATGAAAAAGTTTGAGAATGGTTGAGAAGATGTAGACATTACTAAACTTTCACTTTTGAACCCTATGTAGCTTCATTGTAACCTAGATGCCTATAAACCATTTAGATGTCTTTCAAATGGCTAATAAATGTAAAATCTCCAAGTGGGATCAGATCTGTGGTTCTGAAATGTAGTTTGTGAAACCAGCAGAAAACAGGAATTTGAATATCTTTTGGCTATTATACGGCTGATATCTCATGTGAGCGGACTGCAGCGTCTCTTAAATCACGGCTCAGATGTTCCCGCTGCGAGGATCCAAATCACAACACCGATCCAAAGACTTTCCAGACCCTCCAAAAGAAACGCTAACACGCTCGAACAGAGAAAAAAACCCAGCAGAATTCCAGTTTCCAGAAATAGCTTCTTCTTCTTCTTCTTCTTCTACTTCTTGGACGCCTCAGCTCTCTAGGAGGAGATGAAATCTTGCATGAATGTTATGAAAACATGCCTCGGATCCGGGATCGTGTTTCGACTGTGGGCCGTGTCAGAATCACAGAACTGATCCCAGACATTGGTGTTTCCACAACATGATGAGCAGGGGGCGGCCTGGTGATTAGAGACAACATCAATATCTTCATTCTTAGTTTTGACCAATATGGTGGTTTCTGAAGGTCGATACTGACTGCCAATATTCAGTTCCAATTTTAAATATCTTACAATTTTACAATTACAAGGATTCAGGGTTTCCTCCAGAACTGTCTTCTTCTCAGGGTGGAAAAGCCTCTGAAACAGCATTCAGACCCTCATGGGACACTAAAACTCTCCATTGAGACTAATGAATTTCTTTTAGGATTAGCAGCTTCTTAACCCACTGCACCTATTCAATGGGGAGGAAACTCTGGGATACATTAGGCGTTTAAATGAGGAATTAATTTACAAAAAAAAAAAAAATTTAACAATCCAATGTACAGAAGAGGATTAGGACCACATGTGAAAAATGTATTTGAGTTCTGAACTCTGAGTTTAAAGTCAGATTTCTAAGAAAAAAGTCAGAATTCTGAGTTCTGACTTTACTCTCAGAATTCTGACTTTATTCTTACAATTCTGACTTTAATCTCAGAATTCTAATGACTTTATTCTATCTCAGAACTGAAATAATATTTTCACGTGGCTAATCCTCCACTAATCCTCTTCCAGAAATGAATGAATAAAATGTACAAAGAACAAAAGAAAATTTCGTTACAGGTTTCACCGGCTGTTTTCATGGAGCTGAAAGGAACTTCCATCATACAGTACTGGCCAATTATCGATATTTAATAAAAGGCCAATAATATATCAGCAAACTGACCCATCGGTCTACTTAATTCTAGACTATATTCTATACTACATTCAAAAAAGCCAGTGTGTTTCATGTAGTGTGTGCAGACTGAAGAACTTAGAATTTAAAAAGTGTCTAGAATATCTTTGATAGGCTCTTGCCATCTTCTATTATATGACGAATTGACTTTTGTAGACAAAGACGAGGCAGAGAGGAAGCCTCCCTAACGGCCAGTTGGATCTTAAAGGGTTTTTCTCTTGGACGAATGCATCGAAAATGTTAGTATCCAGCATCCAAGAACACTGTTCCCCGCTGATGAGGTCAAGAACACAACGTCAACCTCGATACTCGGGTGTGTCGATGCAGTTTAAGTCCGAATGTCAGAACTGTAAATATCCTGGGACATCCTACAGCAGATTCTTGGAAAGCGGAGGGGTATTTAAGTACGACACAACAGCAGTGAAGCCTCCCATATGTTTAGGTCAGAAACCGGCGCTGTGGCCTGGAGGTGCTGGCAGATCTGTGTTGGCAGCTCAGACCGCATTCACCCACACTCTCTCCACTAATCGAGTCAGTATGTAAATAGATTCAGCTGAATTTTTTGTCCAGTTGTAGTTTCTCTCCGATGTACAGTGATGGTTTCAAGGTCCAGGGGAGAATGAAAAGAAATCCAACAAACGCGGAGGGTTCTGGTAGTTTTAATGAATTTTCTGGCATGGTTAATCCCAGTCAGTACCAAAACAAGCACCACTACCAATGTCCATGCATTGCAAATAAAGTCTAACTCTAATTCTGATTGTGGAGAAAATTATTCTGGGTCCGTCCCATCATGCATTTGCTATCGTGAAGAGAGAGAGAGAGAGAGAGAGCGTTGTCTTCCAGTGCTTCCAGTGCTCACAAAATAGT
The DNA here is from genome assembly GCF_048128805.1 of Centroberyx gerrardi. Taxonomy (NCBI): domain Eukaryota; kingdom Metazoa; phylum Chordata; class Actinopteri; order Beryciformes; family Berycidae; genus Centroberyx; species Centroberyx gerrardi. The sequence goes on along the minus strand of NC_136019.1, from coordinate 5,719,418 downwards.
TTAGGGCTTTAAAATATAGCGTCGCTGTCGTTTGAAAACCATAAAAATATCAAGTTTTCAGTAACTAAGAACATTTTTGACATTATCCAGTGGCTTTTTGAAAGGGCTTCATAAGCCCAAGAGGTCAGAGAACTTTCTCAACACAGCGCTATATAAAAACTGTAAACTTGCCAAGATACTTACTCATTCATAAACTGACTCGGTTCGATTATCTATCTATTTTAATTCTTCGTAATCCGAGTAAACATCCTGGAGCAAGATACATTTTTCGCATCGCTGCCTCGTCCGATTCGTCCATCCTGTTCGCAGCATCTCAGTAACCAGTCTGACCTTTATCTCAGACTGCAGGGCCTCATGATCCGTCACGGCGCTCATGACAGCGCTGATAACCTTTGACCTTTCCCTCTGGGAGATGAATGGACTAAAGCTAATGACCCTGATGAAGACCTGCTAAGCTGACACACAGCGGTCTTGTTTTAATCGACTATATCACCCATCTAATAAAGGTTTAAGCCGTGGGGTTTTTTTTTTTTACAGTGGAGTTTCCCTTGGCAGATTTTGTTTGGAGTGTCAGGTGTGTAGGAAAAAAACAGATTGGATCACAAGCTAGCAGTTAGCGCCAAAGCTGGTTTGTTGAAGAAAACCAGTTGAAGAAATTCCCCAAGCCAAAGAAGTCTTTATCCATCTGTGTCTTGCTTTAAGACCTTAAGAACTGAATAGGCAGTGCTTGTGTCTTCTGCAGCTGTATCACATACAGTGAGTCTACAAATAGACAACGATCCTTTATTGATTTCATCTATTAGATCTACTTCAGTCGTGAATGAAGGATGTAGATGGAGAGAAAGGTTTTTAAAGTTTTTAAAGTGAGGCACCACAAGTGAATGGAAGTAAACAATCCTTTCATTCAATCAGAATGAAATGTTATATGTGGAATATGGACACAAATACAAACACTTTTTGTATTATGACTTTTATTTATTTTGTTATTAACATATTCAAATTGGCTAATATTTCATAAAAATGTGTGATTTAGAACAGATTTTCTCATTCAGAGTGTATTTACCTATTTCATTCTGATGAATAACTAGTGTTTCAATACATTTTTTACAAAATAGTAATAGTTAAGACTCACATTTTCACTATTTTTTCATGTAAAATACCCCATAAAATAGAAATGAAAGTGAAAAGATATATGAAAAAAAAACTTTTTTTTTTTCCAAGTTTTAAAAAGTGTTTTGCATACAGAAAATATGTTATTTTGAGAAAATACCTGTTAAAGTTTTTTTTGTTTTTAGCTAATTTTGTGCTTGCTGTACTTGACACAGCTAGTATAAAACTGCACTCGTAACAGAAGCAAATTATTATAATAACCCATAATTGACCGATCCAGCCCAAACAATTCTCACCTGTGGTTCTTCACAGTTTAACCCCTGAGGAAGCTGAACCACAGCCTGGACCCAGGGGAGCACAACTCATTATTAGAAAGCTCTACCTAATTTAATGTTTTCTACACTGAATGTAAACTCATTACAGCTGTCCTGTTGCATCACAGCTTTCATACCTGGATCACAACGTCACTCTGTCGGCTTCGTTTTAACCCTCAAGCACTTCAGGCTTTTAACACGTTGCAGCTGTTGTCTTTTAACTCACTGACAATACAATACAGAGGACGGCCTCCATGCAGAGTGATTTATAATGCACACACACACACACACACAGTGGGGGGTACAATCCAAGGAGCTTTTGCATGAGAGAGTCTTCCCAGAAGTCAACAGTGTGTTTACTGTTTTAGCTCCTGACACCAGTAATGACTAAACTACCATTACCAACTAGCACAGTAGCCACACACACACACACACACACACACACACACACATACACACACAGGCAGGCACTCAGGCATGCACACACAGTCACACACACACACACACACAGAGGGGATGATGTCACTGCACTTTCACTTCAACCATTTCAGATTGCGAATGAGTCTTCACATTCCAATTTTTTTTTCTTATAAACAATCAATCAAATAAACAAAACATATTTTGAATGAAGAAGAGGAAGAAATGGAATATACAGTATCATATGGTATTTCAACAATACACCATTTAATAGAGAATAAAATCTGATTCTACAAATGCTACAAATGCTACTTATTCCTACTGAAGGCTTAGCTGATGAAGACTGTGATTGACTACTGTTGGCTAAATTACGTAATGTAATGTAAATAGATGGTATACAATTGATTGATTGATTGATTGATTGATTGATTTGATTCAATTCACCTTCAAATTACATTACAAACAATGCATTTCAGTATTATAGTATCAATATCTCAGAATATCTTCAGAATTCAGAATAAATAAGGATTACTTGTTTATTCCTTCCTTATACGATTAGCCAATGATTAGCAGTTTTAACACTACTGAATTGAAAGACTTGACACACACACACACACACACACACACACACACACACCCCTAAACCTATCATTCACCACTGTATGCATGCACTACCTTAAACTTATCTTATTTTCTGAGGCTAATCTTATCGTCTTGACCAAAGTATATATGATAGCCTAATAACCAATTCCGGTGTGTACTACACTCTACTGCTTCAACCTTTTTCTCATCTCTCACACAATAATCCTAAAAATAATTCTCACCATAAACCTTAAAAATAACCTTTTCAACCCACTACCTCTCCTTTCCTTTCCATGCCAAGTGCCCACTTTCCTGCCTTGTGGGGACATCTGGACCCCACAAGGCAGGAAAAACTCAGATCAGCTACAATTTGTGCCATTACAATAACACCCGTCATACCTGCTCACCCTCTCCCACACACACACACACACACGCATAAACACATTTACAGACATATCATGCCCACCCACACCGGGCCTGCCCACCCACAGTCACCCAAAGGACCCCACAGACGCACACTAAGGCTTTTCTACCACCTGCAAGTAACCTTTTCTTTCTCTCTATTATTCTAAAAGTTCTCTCTCTCTTTTACGCAATCTCAATTTTCTCTCACAAACTCTTTATCTCTCTTTGTATCTTATTTGTATATTTCTCTTTCCCTCGTTCCCCCCTCTGCCTCTCTTTCTCTCTCCATCTTTTTTCTGTTTTTCAATCTCCGTATTCCTTCCTTCTTCCCTCCTCTCTCTCTCTCTCTCTCTCTCTCTCTTTCTATCTGTCACATCAACGCCTCAAGCGCTTCCTTCAGTGTGTGTATGTGTGTGTGAACAGGTGACTGACACAAACTGGAAAGTCCAGACCTCTTCTCGCTCTTTTCTTCTCCTCTCTCATCCTCCCTCCTTTTATTTTCTCTCTCTCTTTCTTCTCTCTTCTCTTTCTCTCTGTTCTCTGTGACATGACAAGAACCAGAAACTTAACCCTTGGAACGAGAACGAAAGTTTACAGTGACTCTTTTGCTTTTAATTCCTCACTGTCAACACCTTAGGAAACACACACACACACACACACTCACCAACCCACACACACACACACACACACACACATTAACGGAGACACACACACACACACACACACACACACTGAGATGTCGTTATCACAGCTAATCTTTACAGCGCGTTTTAACCGAACAATAGCGTCCTCAATTGTTTCAAGGACAAGGAAGTAAAAAAAAGAAAAGAAGAAAGAAAGAAAGGATCAGCAGACAGGTCCGCCCTGCTTTTGTACGTCTTTAAACTTTATTTAAACGGGAGGAAAGCCAAAACGGCAAAACTTGACAAAGAGAGGTCATAGTTCCACACGCAAAGAACTGGACTGTACAATACACAGCGTCACGTGCACACGCATAGGTGCATGCACAGGCGCGCACGTGCATGTACGCGTAAGCATGCACACACACACACACACACACACAAACATGCAGACAATCATGCATGCATACACACATACGTGGATATACAGTATATGTATGCATGCTTGCACAGAGGCAGAAAATGACACATGCAAATGCAGCGTTGTACACACACACACACTCACACACACACACACACATTCCATGGTAGGACTGAATGTGTGCATAAAATTTGGGTTGGGTGTTAGAAGACTAATGGCATTCCAGATCACAAAGGACAGGGGACTTTCCTAACACACACACACACACACACACACCGACCACAGCACAGGACACTAAGGAATTAGTTGAGTGACTCTGCCGTCAGTAAAGACACGTCTCTAAGCAGAACCGGACTATCTTCTGGATTGACTTTAAAATAATTTATGGGGTCTCAGTTAGTGGGGATGGGACGCTCTTCTTCGTCGCAGCCCACCTTTGTGATTTAGACCAATAAGACGGCTGTATTTCTATATAAAACTCTTGCCTAGTGCAGCTGTGTCCTCATTTTGGAACGAATGTGCTCTCTCTCCCCTGCCTCCCCACACACACAAGTTAAAACGGTTCAAACCGACCAGGGCTTCACCTCCCTCAACAGCTGCAACCGCTGCTGAGTGTATGCAGAGAGATATGTGTAGGCCGCTCTCGTCCCTCGTATATCTCGCACTGTCCGCTTGCCTCGCACGTGAAGCTCCGTGTTCCTCGTGCAACGTGTGTCGGTATGTGTTGTCGAACCTCCTGACTTGTCAATACGTCTCCGCACCAAAGTCACCGAGGCAAATTCCTGTACTCTGATTGTACTTGGTGATTAAAGTGATTCTGAATCTGATCTAATGTTGGCCAACAACCATAGTAGGAAAATAATTATCCCCAGAAACGCTGTTCCCATTTTAAAATCCCCTTTAAAATTACAATCGAAGCAGCTTTTTGGAGGTAAATACAGTCATTAGAGTCAAAACAGCAGAAATCACTCCCGAGTTCAAAGAGAGAGAAATGCAATCCTGAACTGGTGAGATTCTGGCAACGGTGTGATGGAAAGTAAACGATAATGATGTTAAACTTTATTGATCCCCCATAGGGAAATTCTCCCTTCTCCAGCCCCCCCTTCAGGTCAGAGGTCAGAGTTCAGCTACAGAGCAGCGACCCTGCAGCTGGTAGGGAGTCAGGGTCTTGCTTCAGTAGGACAGGTGATGGCCGACACAGGGGCTTGAACCCGGGTCATCCAATTGAAAAACAGTCTCTGACCTCTAGACCATCCTGCTGCCCTTAAAGTGATGCTGGTAGTACCTTGGGTTGTGTCTCTTCCTCCATGATAACACCCCAAAATCAGCGATTCTCTGTTATCTGTTGCTCCGGTAGAGGAGACTGGAGAATTGTGTTTTTTTTTCTCTCTCCATTCACTGCCATTGTATGGAAGAACAAGTCTGAAAATCACACTTCTAGCACATAAACGAACACGAACAAAGCAGATTCTGACAAAAAAAACATTGTTTTTAAGTGAATCGCTTTCTTTGTGTGTCTTAAACCTTTCAGTTTGAACAAGTGTGACACCGAAATCCGGTTGGAGGAAACTTGCCCAATGCCAATGGAACAAAGAAAATAGTACGTTACCAATAATTGTAAATAGGTGGGAAAAAAAAGTGAGAGACTTCTTCTTTATTGGCAGAATTTTCTTTGTCCTGTCTCCCACTTTTTTCACCTCCCTACAACCATCCACAAGTAATAAAAGTATTTCTCTTCTGCTTTAGACTATCTTCTGTTACTTTGGCCCTTTGCAGAACTTACTTGTAATGTTGATTGATGAATTGAAGCCTGTTCTGCTCTGGTTGAGAACTACAGCTACATTCCTAAAATGTGATGTAAAATGGCAACATACAGATACAGCTGATGTTGTTTGAACTGATATTAACTTAGAAGAAGTCACTGGACACTAACAGCATAATGCTTTATTCAGTGCATCATCTCTTAACCCCGACAAAGTCATTTTATCCTCACACTTCAGGCATTCAGCTGATGCTCTTATCCAGGGAAACTTACAAGGACCAAACCTAAATTCCTAGATCACTAGTATTACAAGCGAGAAGCTGGAGGACAAATGAGCCATTGAGAACGGGGGAAGAGGATGTAGAGAATTAGGAAGCTGAGAGTCTTTGTCAGTGGTTTTTTTTAATCACCTTTAGCCCAGGTCTGCCCGCTGCTAATGAAAAGCGAGCGGCGGCGTTCCTCATGTTACCTGATGATGAAGCCGTTTGACGAAAACTCCCCACAGTCCCTTTTGTATTCAGATTTCAGATTTTTATAGGCATTTTTATCTGATGCATCATCCAGACCGACTTACACAGAGTGAATAAGCTTAAATATGACAATAGATAGTGTAAAAGCATGGGAGAAGCAGTATTTACATACAATAAATGGGCCGTTCTTTTATTTAATCATGTTTTTTTTTCATGTATTATATAGATTTATGCATATTTTTGGTATGTTAACACATGGACATGAAAAAAAAAATGTCTTCCTCTTTGTCAGCGACTCTGCAGTTTGACTCCATGACTCAAGCTGATTGGTGCTGGCATTATGTGACAAGGCCAAGATGCTTTGTGGTTGCGTGAACTCGTGTTTGAAAAGGAAAGTTTCTGGTCCCCAATTCTCTAATGATTGTGTTTTTGGCTCCGATATTTGAAAATACTCCCCTGGAAGCTGCTCTGAATGTACATTTAGGCGCCGGGAGGCCTTTTTTTTTTTTTTTTCGAGGGGGAGTGTTTTGTCTTTTCAAAGTTGACAAAAAGTTGGCGTGCAAAGAAAAGTGAGGTAGAAATTCCCAGTTCACCCACTGTTACAGTTTCAAATGGTCTTTATTTTTCCTCGTTAACACCCTTGTATGCGGCTGGCAGTGAAAGACTCTTTAAGAAAGTGTAAAATGGGTATTAACACAGTGCGAGATTGTTCGTTTTTCAAAAGCAAACCTAATCTCTCTCTTTTACTTTTTTTTTTTTTTGGGGGGAGAAAGCTGTTAGACGTGTAGCGGAGCTGAAGCGGACCGCGGTAATAAAGAAATCTATGTCGACACCATGCTGGCTGGCTGCCAGACACACTGAAGCCCCGGAGGAGTGGAAGCCTGGGGAAAACACACACACACACACACACACACACACACACACACACAAGGACACGATCCGCCCAAACTTGCAGCCACACAAACATACGTACATAAAGTATATACCCACACACACACACACACACACAAAACACGTATATGATACACACACATGCCCGTACACACATAAAACACACACTCATATAAAACACACCCACTTGCAATGACATAAACACACACACACACTCATAAAAACATACACAGACTGCACACATTCATGCTTTTTCCCATATCCTTCACCCTATAAACAAGCTTCTAGAATCATGCATGCATGTTCACACATACACCCACTGGGAGACACTACAAGCTTGCACACTCACACACACACACTCACACACACACACACACACACACACACACACACACACCAGCAGTACCAACCAGATCCCTGTTTCAAGCAAGAGAAAACATGCATTACCATATTTTTACGACTGCTTTGGCTTAATTTTCACAACAGAGTTTCAATGTTCGAAGAGCCAAACTGACTTGCCAAATTTTTACCCTCCACACACACACACACACACACACACACACTCTATGCACCCTCCATATATAAGTACAATGTCCCAGTGTTTATGACCAGACACATGCAGTTCACTAAAGCGGTTCAGCATGTATTTTCGATGTCTGGTTATTTCCAACAACATTGCCATACAACAACATAAAAGGCGGTTTCGAAAAACAGCAACAGCATTTTTGGTTACAGATGGTTTTTATTTTGCATGCTATAGGCCTGTGTGAGTTTGAGCTCAAAATTTGAAGTATATAATTTTTGCGTTGAGTTTTGCACATAAAAAATCCCCAAAAAACTGTCTTTATTTCTTCACTTTTTCATTGGTATTAGAACATTGATAGCCTCTCTCTCTTTCTGCCTTCCTCTCTCTTATCTTGTTTTCTTTCTCTCTAGCAGCAATCTGAGAACTGAGTAACTGAGAATATTATCAAATTTCACTGGAATATCAATATTGACATTTGCTCCACCAATAAGAGCGGACCTCTGAGCTAAAAAACAAAACCAGAACAGCCTTAAGATACACGGCACTGCACACTAGACTTGACCTTTAAGAAGAAAGAACAACTCCCCACAAAATCCAAGAATAGGTTTGTTTTTGAATTCAAGTCTAGAATTTGGTGACCAGAGGGGTTGTAAAAGATGAATTCTGTTGAGTATCAACGATACCAGAAAATCGTTCTTGACACATGTTGGATGTCAGGAATTTTCTTCTCAAACTGTATCCGTTGGTCTCTATTTGTGACCTTGTCCTCTTTCACCGATTAAATCCACTGTAGTCATGAAGGATGAAAGGGATGAGACGGGGTAATGTAGAAATTTTAAAGGTCAAGTTTTGGGGAGATTGGCCAACTTGTCCCTTAATGAGAAGATAGACACTAAAATCATTCATTATTTCTGGTAGATGAGCCATTCCGGTGCTAAATGCTAATACTTTACATTCACTATGTTGAGTGATAGGTGACTAGCGTTATCCAAAGTAAGAAGCCTGACCTTTTAGTAATAAAACATTGTAAAGAAATATCAATAACTCAATATAGCTGATGTAACCAGGTTTATTTTTAGGAACTATTTCAGGTGTTCAACCATGTATTCATCCGCTGATCAGTGATTTTTAGCTGCACACAGTCTCACCACATTCACTTCTATGGAAACAGGAAAAGTAGTGCCTGGTAGTTCAAGACAGTATGTTTATAGTATTATATATTTTGTGTAAATTTGACCAATCTCCTACACAAAGCTGCCAGACTTGGCTGCATTTAAGATAACTTTACCATTTAGCTTCAGAGCTGCTACAAGCTCTCGTTCTGTCACTTTTGAGATAAAGCTAGTCGCCTACTATCACTCAACACAGTGGATGCTAAAGTGTTAGCATGGAGGTAAGTTGACCAACTGCCCAATCTCCCAAAAACTCAGTGTGTTCCTTTACACCTTGAGACAAGTGAGACATGGACTGTGGAAAGCGGTTGTATTTGTACACTCAGAATGTTTTCTTGAATTTCTTTGTATATCTTTTGCCTGTCTGGGTGTTTGCATAGTGCGGTTTCTGCCGCTAGTGAGGTCTCAGCTGTTATTCTGCCCTGCTCTCCCTCTCTGTCTGTTCCATCGCAAAGGCAAAGAAAGTCTCTCTCTCTCTCTCTCTCTCTCTTTCCCTGTCTCTCTCTCCCTCTCTTCACTGTTCATCCCACACACACACTCTCGGTCCAGACCTCTGGCCCCGGTGGATTTGAGTTACGTGGCCGCCTCTCTCTTCTCTTCTTCCTAATCCCTCTAAATGAGAGTTTGGGGCTGCCAAGGAACTCCCTGGCCAGTACGTACACACACACACACACACACACACGGTTGTGGCTGGGGTTCCAAGTGGCCCTCTGAGATATTCTTTACAGTGTTTGGTGTCCAGTGAGGGCCGGCCAAACACACACACACACACACACACACACACACTATTGCACACACAGAAAGGGCAGGCCACACAGATGCACACACATACATACATACATGCAGACATGCACATACACACACAGAGGGCATCACACACACACACACACACACACACACACACAGGGAGGGAACAGTGAAGCATTGTTCACTGCTTCCTGAGAGAGGCAGGACCAGGATCACAGGAGCTCAGTCAGCCTGGACCCTTCCTCTCTCTCTCTCTCTCTCTCTCTCTCTCTCTCTCTGTCTCTTATTATAGATGTATGTCACTCTCTCACTCTCTTTCACCCCCCAGATATAGACAGCAATGATAGATCTCATGTTTTCTGGCTAAGGAGGGATGAAAGGCACATAGATCACTCCAATGTGTGTGTGTGTGTGTGTGTGTCCTCTTGTGGTCTGCTGCAGCAATGATGATCGCCAACAGTAGACCATCAGAGATGATCCTAGTTTAGCTCTCCCATTGGAGTACAGTAGCTTGCTATAAATCACTGGATTTCAGGTCCAAAACCATAAAACTACAGACTGACGGCTTGGAAAAGCTTCTCTTAGACCACAATCAATGATCGTAGACTGGACCTGAATCCGATTTAGTGTCTATTCTATTGTATTCTCTTCTAATCTATTATGTTCTTTTTTGATGTCTTTTCTATACGGCTTTACGTCACAAAACTGGGCAGGAAAAAGAGATACCTGAAAAGGATTGTGGGTGTAGATACATTCAGTCATGAGCAAATATACTTATCAAACAGAGGGAATTAGAAATAAAGGCCTGTCTCTAATATAAGCCTGCTTCCAATAAAGGCCTGGTACCCTCTGCCGTTGAGGTAAATAAAGGCCCGGGCCAATATTAGAGGATTTACGGTATTAATGTTAGCATGCGACTACTAGCTGCTGGTAACGCTAACTTCCACTAGATATGTTAGCTAGTGCGCAAATCAGATGTGTTTACAACAAGACAGTGATGGTTAGCTGACCAGATGCTAGTAGCTAGCTAACAAGCTGACATCGTCTACATACAAAATCAATCAGATGGATCAGTGATTAAGTGATCAGTTCCCAGTCAAAAACAGCACAAATTAACCATGGCTTTTTCTCTTATTCTGTGTTGATGGACAAGTCGTACGTTTAGAAACACAACCAGCTGTTAACTGCCGCTGTTGTCCAAGAGCTGAGGACCTCCAATATGGCCGCCACAGGGGCCATATTATATATAACACGCCACCTGAAAGCCCTCTATTCTGTAAATGGGGAAAGATGGATGATTATAAAGCAATTTTTGCTGAGAGAGGGTGTGGAGGTGTCGTGACCAAACATCTGTGATGGCAACTGTCCACTTGATAACCACAGATACACAATAATCACTCACCTTCTCTTCTTTCCTCCTCACATCTGAGCCAGGCGCTCACCCTAAACAGCACAAGGGAGCGTTACATAAGATCTCGTGTGTTGCTAAATGTTTTTAGCGTGTGTTAGCCAATGGACTCGTTCCCAATGGAAGGACGAGTCCATGATGTCAGCACGCTGAGAAAATACATCGCTCCTGGGACCAGTACAGAGAGCAGAATGTAATTCTTTCCAAAATATCCAAAGTATCTGGAGGAGAGTCTAAGTCTGTCCTTACAAAAATCAGCGGCAGAATAAATGCAAAGCAGATTATGGGTTACTAGTAAAGTTATTAGTCATCTTAACATGTTTGTTGTGGAATGAAGCCAATCAATCAATTCTTTTTCATGGGTGATAAAAGGGAACAGAACAGAAAGAAAAGGCAAACACTCTGCAGGTGATCTATTAAAACATGAAGGAGACTTGAGGTTTTACCGTCACATCGTACAGCGCTGACCTCCTGTTAGCCCGTCGGCTCGTTAACGTCGAGTCCTCAGGGCGTAACTCGGTCCTGGTTTTGCAATTTCACTTAGAGCTCTTAAAGTCGGGATTTGGCAACGGGAAACTGCTCTCAACTGAGCACTCAGGAAGGGGGGGGGGGGGGGGGGGGTCTCCAAACTGCTGGAGGTTCATGATGAAAACTTTTGGAGCATTTCCACTGCATCCTCCCAGCGCCTAGTAACGATTAAGTCTCCTGTGTTTGGAGGGCCAAGCAGCTCTTCCATACTCTCTTTCCCTCTCTTGCTTTCCAACTGTCTCAGTGAAAAAAAAGAGAAAATTAGAGCAACCTGCACCCTGATATAAAATAGCAAGGAGAATGTCCAAAGGTTTACCGGTTCAGGAAAAATATTTATTCACATGTGTTCAAGTGACAAAAAGTGCAAAAAAATATATATTGTAGGGTGAGGTGAAAGAAAATGTTTTTGTCCCGAAGAGAAGTGAACTTCACATTCACCTTAGACCAAAAAAAAAAAAAAAAAAAGCAAAGTACAGATAAAATCAGTTGAAGGCTGCGGTCCAAGATTTGATTTCAGTTCGCTGGACTCAAAAGGAGCAAAGGATTATTGTTATGATGAAAAAAAAAAAAAAAACAATGACGGGAAGGTGTAGCAGTAATGACAGTCATGTAACAGGAATGAAAGGGAAGACGCTGGCAAGAGGAAGATATTAGGAGTAGATTCAGAGGATTTTGGTTATTATCTGCCTTGGACTATTACAGGAGGCTATGAAGAGGACACACACACACACACACACACACACACACACATTCTCAGTCTTAATGTCACACATGCAAAGACAAACTCCCTCTCTCTCTGCCTCTCTCACACTTACGCTTTCTCCTTCTGATAAACACACAAAAGCTTTTGCAACTGCACAGCTGTTGAATGAATCTGCAAAATTTGGCTCCAGGTTATGGTAGACTCACAAGTCAAAGAAGATAAAAGATTAAAAAAAAAAAAACTAAGGGGAAGATCCTGCAGGGAGCGAGAGCAGACTTGGAAGGAGGGAAAATGTAGCTTGGCTCTGTTAGCTGTGGTTCTGAGTTACAGTTAGAGCCAAAACCCAACTGAACGGTCTGCTGTGTAAAAAGAGCCGTTACGCCGCCATTGTGTGCCTAAAAGCCTGCTGCTAGGGGAAACTTTGCAAATTTTAAAATGAACGTCAATAAATTCTTACATCATAAAAAAGAATTGGTTTCTCTGCGACTGTCCAAACTCTCTCACTTGAGATGATGTGTTTCACCAGTTAGCTGACAGAGGAATTAGTGAAATCTTTTTTTTTTGTGTGTTTTTTTTAACAAATGCTTGCAGATGCAGATCCCAGATAAATGGGATCACAGTGACATTTTATCAGGATGTTTCCTTATCAGAGGATGGCAACTGGGAAAAATACCGGCCAACAAGTTTACTCATGTAGTTTTTTTTTTTTACTTGGTATTTTTCCTTTATTGTAGTTTTCTAGGATTTGCTGATCATGTATGCTCTTTTATTTTAGCAACTACCTAAAATGTAGGCCTATGCATGCAGATATATATTTTCACACCTGGGAGATACATGAATGACTGACTCTCCCACTTCCCTTCATAACTGTTGAGGTACGCTTGAGCAAGGCACTTAAACCCCCAGTTTCTCCAGTAGAGCTGCTCCCATGTGTGAATGTGAAGCAGGGCGTTGCAGAAAAGTAGCGTTCATGCTCAGGAAAAAGATTAAAGCTGCATTTGGCAAGATTTCTGTGTAAAAATACACCCGTCTTAGCAGTATAAATCACAAATTGGGGATGCAACAGAGAAGAAAGTCCCATCCCTCACTAAATGAGATGCTGTAGATTTGCCTTATTTGCACAAATCAATTTCTGCTGTGGTATGGACACTGGTGGGAAACCTTGGCACACAGGAGTGAACGAATTGAAACTTATAGGACAACACTGACTTTTTGGGAAATTGGCTTGTTGGTGAACTTACCATTTACATGTTAAGAAATCATCTCTTGTGTCTAGATATCTCTGTCCTGTGCACATGCTAACGTATTAGCATTAGCTAGCATGTTAGCATTGACTAATGTAAGAAGATAAACCTTTTACTTAATCAAGAGTTGGGGTTTTTTGGGGGGGTTTTTCCAATCCTCTCGGCACATAAAGCATAAGTTGACCAATAGACCAATTTCCTAAAAAGTTGGTGTAGCCCTTTAAGAGCAAAACACAAAACTGTCTCCTAAACAGCAGTGAGCGTTAGCATACAGTACGCAACTAGCTACTAGCATTGTCTAATGTAAGAAGATAGACCTTTTAGTTAGTCCAGAGTTGGTGTTTTTTTTTTTCTGCCAACCCTCTCGTCACATAAAGCATAAGTTGACCAACAGACCAATTTCCCAAAACGTTGATGTCGCCTTTTAAGAGCGAAACACAAAACTGTCTTTTGAAGAGCAGTGAGCGTTAGCATACAGTACGCAACTAGCTACTAGCATTTTCTAATGTAAGAAGATAGACGTTTTAGTTCATCCAGAGTTGGTGGGGGGTTTTTTCTGCCAACTCTCATCACATAAAGCATAAATTGACCAACAGACCAATTTCCCAAAACGTTGGTGTCGCCCTTTAAGAGCGAAACACAAAACTGTCTCTTAGCAGCAGTCAGTGAGCGCTACGTCCTGAGAAAGCTGGACTCGCCAACAATGGCTGAACCTCTTCACCTCCTCCACCCCCACCAGCCACTAAGAAGAAGAAATGTAGTTTATTGACATCACGTTACATGATTTGTGGGTAATGAAGTCCTTCAAACTTCCTAAAATACGGTTATCTCTCCCTGCTACTTGGGGCAGACAGAGAGCGATGTTGCCTTGTGCAGCTTCAACCAAAATTCAGCAAGAACATTCCTAACTGCTAGCGAGGTATCGTTCGTTGAAAAAAGAAAGACTGTCTCCATGGTGATAATGTTTCTCCGTAAAGCTCGCTGTAGCTTCTGACCTCGTCTCCGAATACAAATGGAGCAGAAGAGTTTCTTCTAATCTTGTTTTCAGCTCAGTGCGGTGAAGTGTGCAGGCTTTATCTCCTGGCTGAAATGGATGGGACCGGTTCCCATAGTAGATCAAACACTCCCTACCGGCCCTGTCAAAACTTAATGGACACTCTCACACTCTCTCTCTCTCTCTCACACACAGGCTCGCACACCCTTAATAACAATTAATCCATCAGGCAAAACCACCAAAACAGGGAGTGTGTTTTGTCAGAGGCGCCAGCAAGATACATAACCTTCCTTCTCTTCATTTGTTGTGCCAAGTGAGCTCACATCCACTCATGCATGGAGCTGGCTCACACTTCTCCCAGTGGAGGCTGTCATCACACGCCCCCCCACCCCACCCCCGCACCCCATATCCGCTAATAGACAAACTGTGTCTCTGTGCTGTCAGCAGTTGTTATTGGGCCGCGTCTTGATTGTATGCAGATGATCTCACCTGTCACGCTTCTTTGTCCGCTTAATGCTGAAAGAAGATGGAGAATTTTGTTTGAAAGTGAGATATCAGCAAATATAATGACAAACGTCCATTCAAAATTATGTAAAGAAACGAGTTAAAACAAACCAGAGTAAGTACCTTATAATAAGTGCTTGGTCAGCAAAATGCAATGTTCTGTTAAAGGTAAACTAGGCAAGATTTTTGGGGGAGAAGAGAAGAGTGTCTCATCCCCACTAATTGAGACGCTGATTCACCCAAATTAAATTCTGGTGTCAGGTATTTATACTCCTCCGCTCACAAGAAGTGACGAATCAAAACTTGAGAGTGAAATCAAAAAGTCCAGAGAAAGCTGGACTCACCAGCGTTAGATCTTCTCCTCTCTTGTCTCTTTCGTTTCCTTTGGTATATAAAGCATCACAGACCGGCCGGGTCGGTGAACATGAGCGAGCTGTGGGACGTTTACTGACCTCACATTTACAGGAATTCTGGGTATCGAAGTCAGCAAAATTCAAACAATTACCTTTCGCTGCTATTTTCGGGCTGCCGACATGCAAAGTTGCCTTGTGCAGCTTTATGCATAGAGGAAAATTTGATAATATTTGATATTTGGGATGTAAAGATGTAAAAAGCTCGTCCCAAAGTTGACCTCAACCGAGATGTGAACCCGTACTTGGAATGTGCACTAACTGGAATAACGACACTATTAATACTACAATAGAAATAATGCCGTCATTATGCTTCTTCTTCCCAATGAGACACGTGAAGTCATTATACAAATGAGTCATCCTATTGAAGACTGCGGGCAGCTTGTTGAGACTGTTGACATGTGGCCCCATTCTTTCAAAAGAACCTAGCTTTTTCCCGTAAGCGCCCCTAATTTACTCACACACACACACACACACACACAGATACACACACACACCACTATCTTCAATAGGAACAGGGAGATCCACTCATGCATCAACATGAACAAAGAGAAACTAAGCGGTTGAGGAAGAGAAGAAATGAAAGCGGGACGACGAAGAAAGTGTGAGGAAAAGCAAGCAGAAGACAAAAAAAAACCCCCACAAAGAAGACAGACGGAAACAAAGAAATGACTAATTCATTAAAAAACAGGAGACAAGCGGAAACAAATTAATCAAATAAAGAGAAGAGATGGGGGGGAGGGGGGGGGTGCAGCGCTGTAATCTCCGTCTCCCCATCAGTGCTTGTTATAGAATCATTAGTATGGCTCTCGGACCGTGACGCTTGCAACCTCCCTGAAGGGTACACACACACACACACACACACACACACACACACACACACAGCCATATAGCTTTACTGTACATTCCAACTACTCGACCCCTGCAGCCTAAAATTACATGCAAACAATTCTTATTTCAGACGGAAATCACTGGCAGGGATCAGCAGGCCTGAAAACAGAAGGCGTAGCGAAAGGAAAAAGAAACAATTTCCCCTTCGCCCCAAAGGAATCATTGATTTAATTGTCTCTTATTAGATGTCTTTCTGTGTTTTTGTGAGTGTGTGTGTGTGTGTGTGTGTGTGTGTGTGTGTGTGTGTGTGTGCCCTCGGGTTCACTCCAGGAGAAGCCATTGAGTAAGACCATGCATGCACTGTTATGTTGTTACATGAGGAGTTTTATTTCAGCTGCCACATCCAGCTAAAAACAAAAGATTTCATTTAGTTTCAGGTTGTTTCATTCCCAAAATTGCTAGTGTTCATCTTATGTTCCCCACATCTTTTTATATCTAGTTTTTAAGTGAAATGCCAATCATTGAAAGTCCCAGTACTGTTCCACTGTTGCTCAAGCCCCTAAAGGAGTTTACCAACTTGAAATTTGGCGTTTATTTTCAGCTGACAGATTGTGCAAGGAACGGCCGTTTGAGAGACACATTTTATAATTGGATTGTTCAGTTTCAGTTTACGACACGGGAGGAAAAACACGCTGCACTGTAGCTGGCAGAGTAAAGCACTTTTTTTATTTCCCAGGTTTTCTCAGCCAGATTCAAACCGGCAACCTTAAAGCACAAACCTGCTCCTTCAAAGGGGCATTAAGTCATCTATTTTTTCTTTCTTTCTTCTTTCATCGGCAACTAGTATGAATTGCAACAACATTAACAGTCCCTCACCCCCCTTGAGCTATGGCAGCCTGTAGTGGACATAAACAGGAAAGTCAAATTTTCACAATAGAGGGCAGTAATCTAGCTAATCAGAGCAGAGATCCAACAGAAACATCTCGGGAAAAGGCGATATATCATGATCCAAAATACTGGAATAATAATACATGTCATTTGCTTGTCGTTTGCTTTTTTGGCTTGAGAACGAGGTAAATCGCCTCCATCGTTGAGCAGTTGAAAATGCCTGTATGGGATTGGGTGTGTTGAAACTCCAGTCTGTGGCAAGTTTTTGTTACCAAACAGAGTACAGAGGCCAGAAAGTGAGTTTTGAAAGCCAGAAATCTCAGCAGCTATAAGTAATATTTGAGTCAGTGGTATTGATCAATGATCCTAACAACAGCCTGCAGAAATCCAGTTGTTTTGTGAGATCGAGGAACAGTAAAAATCTCACTTGACGCCTCTTTAAGCTGTCTAGGCTCCCACCACCCCACTAAGTCTCTGTTTTATCTCGGTCTCTCTCTCCAGGTGCGTAGCCAGGGGGTGACGGAGGAGCTGAAGTGCCTGAGCTTACTGAACGCTCTGGATAAGGACCAGGACATCCCAGAGCAGCTGGCCCAGCTCTTCGGAGAGCCGTGCATCAAACTGGCCGAGGGCATCAAAGCATACATCTCCAAGGTAACAACGACAAAATGATTACTGGAAAAATAAATCTTACCTGATGATCGTTGATTTATGATGACATCCTCTAAAATATTACTGTTGTATAAATAAATGGCTTACAATAGGCAACGACCTCAATTAAATTAAACTATATAAGTATTTAAAAGAGTCTAGTCCGTGTAAGAGTAGATGCCAAATTTATCAAATGGTGAGTATTATTTTTGAATGAGACTCACACACACACACATAAACACACACACACACACACACACACATATATACAGGAACTTCTTAGTGACAGTTTCAGAGACATATTGGCAGCATTATTTGGAATGTAATTTGAATTAAATAATTTGTAAAACTAGGTTTTGTCGTAACTGGTTAATGAAAAGCAACAGACACTCTACAGCCATATATTTCATTTGAAAAGTGTTATTCCAAATTGAGATACCTCCCAGTTTGAAAAAAGTGACATTTAGTCTTAAAAAATGACAAGCTAAAACTAATTGTTGTAGTTTTTAAAGAACAGAAAATACCTTAAATCCTTGGTTATAATAAAACAATGCCACATTTACAGACTGGATCATGTATATCTCAGATATATCGAATGATGACATTCAGGTAATGATTTTACCCCCCAAATTGGACGGATATAGCTTTTTGGACATGAACTCCTCATAACGTGTGTTCAGCCGGCTCCACTGACCCCGGGGTTGTGGAACAGATGGAAACTGGAATCAGTGGGAAGGAATTTGTTTCAGTGTGTTGAGAAACCCGGATCAAAGCGTCTGCAGGGATCGATGTACGATTGAACTTTGTGGTGGAACTAATTGGGCATATTTGTCATCGTAATGGAGAAACAGTCATCATAAATATATATATATAAATCCTGAACTTCTGAACAGGAACTCAGCCATTACTGTCCAATGAGTTTTATTCCAACATTTTTGAAAAAAGGTGCACCTTACAACATGGTTGACAGCACACTTTCAGTATTTTTACAGACCAGATTCTCTCTATTTTAATATTATTGAATGATGAACTTCAGGTACCCCATGATTTATTTTCTAAAATGCATACATCATGTTTTGAAAATGAACTTTTCATATCTGTGGCTATCAAACCTTGAGAAGGTCTGGGACTGGAGCTGGTTTAATAGGAATTCCATGTTTGCTTATATAAGGTGTGATGGATTGAGTGGGCCTAAGTGGAGGAGAACAGTTATGACTGAAACTGAGAAAACTGTGAGATACACACACATCATCTGTCACGGACTATACATGACACTAACTGCTTGTCCACCATTGCGGTTGAGCGTAAAATGTCTGGTTATTAAAAACTGCCAGCTTTCCCAAACAACCCCCGCATCGTTTGCAGCAGTTTACACACTTGACAGCCAAAGGAAGCTACAGCCATTCACTTACAGAGAGCTAGCACATAGCCACGAAACCTGTTTGTGAAATCTGATGAAATTGAGGAGTGATTTTACCCTCGAGCAGCTCCTGTGGTGACGGGAGTGAAGAGTGACACACACACTTTATATAGCTGCACACGCTGGTCTTTCAACCAGAGGATCAGGGTTCAAGCCTCTGTAACAGCAAGCATCCGCCCTGCTGAAGTGTCTTTGAGCAAGAAACTGAATCCCTACCAGCGCTGTATATGCTGTTCTATAGCTGAACCTGACCTCTGACCTCTGACCTCTGACCTCCCTGTGGAAGTGGGGATAGAGAAAAGACTTTCAGAGGATAAACAGTGTATCACAAAAATTAGATAAACAACCAGTGTACCTTAGTTTTAGTTATTTGCACATATTAAAGAAACCAACCAAAAAAACAAAAACAAAAAATATATTAAGAGAATTACCAAAGAAAGAAAGAAAGAGATCAGGTGAGGTAAAAAGCTCTAGATGGGCTTGTGTCAAAACCTCACAGAGATTTCTACTAATTAAGTTACAATCATTGAAAGTTCATTTTACACATGAAAATACAATTATTGAAATGTAGTGACATAATAGCGATTAGTAAACTGGCACAACAAATCTTAATAAATCATATAATCATCTCCAGGGTTTTAGGTAAGCGATCAAATGTATAACTGAGGGCGTTAGCAGCTGTCAGTCAAATCAAAACCTCTTTTATTATTCTTTTAAATACATTTAAGGAAGGTGTGACTCTCTACATTATATACCTTCAATCATAAGACTTTGGAGCCTATTAACTATAACACTATTGACCTGAATTGTAGTTCTATGTGGATATTTATGAGTGCTAACTTGTGCCTGTTTATTTCATGAGTCTGTACTTGAGAGAGTTGTTGTGCCCACATGTGTACGCCTGTGTGTGTGTGTGTGTTTATGCCAACCTGTGCACACTGATATTTGTGCGTGTGTGTGTGTGTGTGTGTGTGCATATGCGTGTGCACGCTTTTGCACTGTATGTTTGCCAAGACTTTGGCTTGAACCTGCTAAACCCTTATCAGCTTTATCTGTTTGTGCCTCCGTGTACCTGTGCCAACCAGCCTGCCTGCACATTTGTGATCCTGCCTTTGTACTTGAGTCAGTACACAAGTCCAAATGTGTGTGTGTGTGTGTGTGTGTGTGTGTGTGTGTGTGCATGCCGTGTGTGTATGCCAGACCTCAGTCAAATAGAAGGTTAAAAAGAGTCTCAATGTTTCTTTTGTTCTGCTCTGAGTGCCAGATGGGTGGGGTTTACCGCATTGGGGCAGTTCAGATTGTGTTATTTTAGTTGCAAATCACAGAAAAGTATACTAAATTGTCTAATTTGTTTGAAACTGCAGCTGAAAAACTGCAAGTAGAGGCTCTGCAGTTGCGTCACAAATTTCCGAGAAACCACGTCTGAAGGTCCAGCGGAGAACTGGCTGTATCGTGTGTAAATATGTTACAACCAGGCTGGAAAACGAGAGATCGCTGGAAAAGATGGCTGTAGTGTGGCTGTAGGTCAGTTCAGTAACGTTAGAAGTAAAAGTGAAGAGTCTGATATGGTGGATTTGTTTTTCCAAATGTAGGTTACTGTGACACTGCAGGCTAATTTAGCAAAGCGACCAACGTTAATGCTAAGATGCGACTACTAGCCACTGCTAACGCTAGCTAGCTAGTGTGCTAATCAGATGTGTTTACAGCAAGAGAGTGATGGTTAGCGAATGAGAAACCCTGCTATGATCCACTAGTGAACAGGCTGACACGATGTAAACAAATTTGCAAATGATCAACAAACTGATCAATTGGAAAATGTCCATAGTGTGTGTGTGTGTGTGTGTGTGTGTGTGTGTGTGTGTGTGTGTGTGTGTGTGTGTGCCAGCTGTACTGCCTGTGGTGCCTTTCCATCAGTCTCAGCTTGTTTTTTTTAGACTTGCTACTACTTGGCATGGATAGGAGGGATCTGATCAGACAAGCTATGTTTTTATAATCTTTGTCTATTACTTACACACACACGCACACACACACACACACACACTGATTAGACTACCACAGGTCACGTATACAAACATACTTAACCCGTAAGTCTTGAATTTACTGATAAACTGGGGAGTCACGCAGCTGTAAAAAACACTCAAGCATAGACATGTGCACACACTCACCCTCACACACACACACACACACTCATAAATCATGATGTAAACCGGTAATTCAGATAACTATCATACACATACACACATGCGCTGCTTGTGGCAGTAAACATCTAGTGATCGGCACACATTACCCTCTTTATGTCAAATCAGCATGAAAATACCATGACTCAGGGAAGCTGTGGTTTGAGAATCCCTCTCTCACCCCCCCCCCACCCCCCCACCCACCCACCCACACACACACACACACACACACACACACACACACACTCACAAGCCCACTCAATCGCTCCAGTGATATAAGTCATCTCCTTGCAGACATAGCCAAGAGGACTTTCCCCAGTCTGTCTGAATGTCGGATTGCTTGCAGCAGTATATTTTCAGCCCCCTCATTTCCTATCGCCTACACACACACACACACACACACACACACACACACACACACACACACACACACGCTCTTTGTTTCCCTCTCTAAGACCTTCTCTCTCCCATTTTCTGTCTCTTAGTCCATCTCCTTTGCTTTGTCTTTCCCTTTACCTCTCACCCCCATCCTCTCTCTCTCTCTCTCTCTCTCCCTTCCTCTCCTCTCCTCTCGCTCTCCGCTCCACTTGTACGATATAATCAGAGTTTTACTCCATGCCTCTGTGGTCTCCAGTGGAGGGGAAAAGGAATGTCTAGTTTCATCCAGTGTAAACGGCTTGAAATACACACAGAGCACACTGGGTAACATTCAAACACACACATTTAAGCAAAGTCACATACATGTACTTGCTGGCAAACGTTCACACAGACATGTACACACACACACACACACACACTCTCTCAGACACACACAGAAGTAATCTTTGCGTCCATCTCCTAATGTTGAGAAATAAAGTTTCATTTACTACTTCAAAGACTAAAAAAAGTGGTGCATCTACTGTAATGCTACCGGTTGTTAGTGTTTTTTAGGTTGTTTTTAGGTGGGTTTTTTTTTAGTGATTTGATTTTGAGACATGCATGCAGTGTTTTGGTTGTTTGGAAATGAACTGTTGTGCCAAGCTGCAAGTGAACTCAGTATTTAGAAATGCTTGTAAACAATTGTAAAACTAGAAGGGCACTCGGAGAGCGCAGACCTCCGCCGAGGTTCGTGCTATTATTGCTTGTTCGTGAGTCGGATCCGGATCCGCTCCAAAATTTAATGGGTGCTTCCTCGGCCCATGCTACACCCTTCCACGAAGTTTCATGAAAATCGGGCCTGTAGTTTTTCCATAATCCTGCTAACAGACAAACAAACAAACAAACGGCACTGAAACCATAACCTCCTTGGCGGAGGTAAAAAAAAAAAAAAAAACTGTAATGGTTTCTACATAAAGTCACTCAACCCTTCACTTTAATATTTATACACTTGAGGCTGATGTTGACCTAGCCTCACCCCAAACCCATCAGTTTTCACTTTAATATTCTCTTGAGGGTTTCTTCGCATTTAAATTGGTACTGGTGAGCGGTGACTGTGTGGTCAGGGAGTTCGGTTTGTGACCAGAAGCTCGCTGGTTCGAATTACTGCTGCGGCGCCTGGGAAAGTGAACGAGATGAACTCCCCGCTGCCCTTGAGCAAGGCACTGAAACCCCGACTCCGACTCCAGTTCCAGTGGCGCGAACACGACTAAACCGTGGTCGTTTTATTGGAATTTCTCGGGTGTGAACGTGTGTAACGCTCCCTCTCCCTGCAGCGATTCCAAGTCGGTTTTGTAAACAACGCTGTGTTCTTCGTCACCTCGCGGCCGTTGAATAAAGGTTAAAAAACATCAGAAACGTGGAGTGTGATCGTCAGAGGGGCGTTTAGCTGCAGCTGGCAGAGCAGATAGGCGCCGGCTCTCTCCTTATAAAATGCTTGAGCAAAAATAATTGGAACCCAGGGGTTTTACCACCGCAACAAGCTTTTCCTTGCACTCTACTTTAGATTAATAGCAATATTACAATTATTAGGCTCATTTGTGTCCATAGTCGTTTTGAGATATTTAGTTCTTCCTTTGTAGCGATTCATAAAACTTTACAACAGCTGAAAGGTCTTTCTTGTGCTCCTGAAGTCTTGGTGCGCTAATTGTTTGAGGTTGCAACTATTTAACAGTGGGGTTAGAGGGGGATTAGCATTGCACGCACACACAAACGTGTACACACACACACACACACACACACACTATCCAGGAGCTAGCATTTCTCAACATTTTATACTCGTTTTACAGCAAACACCCACAACCGACAGATTCCAGCAACAATTATAAAGTAGCTGCTTGGTTTCGGTTCACTGAGAAACTAAAACTAGGTGGTTTTGGATGAGGTATCTACGTGCTGGGAGACGAGTGTTTACCTCACCCGCTTTAGCCCCGCCCCCCCCGTCTGTTACATAAACATAGAGAATGAGACGGGGGCGAGAGAGCAGAATATGAAGGATGAGGTGAAGAGAAAGAATGGAAAACAAGTAAAGGAAGAAGAAAAAAAAGAGAGGAGGGTCAGTACCGTTTTAGCTGTGGAATATCACCTGGAACTTATTATTAAAATATGTCTCGGTTCTGCCTGTGGACCAGGGCACAGACACACACACACACACACACACACACACACACACACACCCAAACACATGCACACACACTGTACTTAATGGATTCAGGGTGGTGAGAGGGAGCGAGAGAGTGATGATGTGACAAATGTGGTAGTGAGTGGATGAGATAGAGATGATGATGATGATGATGATGATGATGATGGTGATGTTGATGATGATGATGATGGCAGGTGAGGCTGAGGGATGATGAGATGGAGAGTAGTGCAGGTTAATGAGTAGAATCAGCCAAATTACATGTGAAATATTTGACTAGAGGAACAGATGATGGGAAGGAGAAATAATGTAAATTGAGTAGAAAGAACAAAAAAAGGGGGAGGGGGGGTTGGGGTGGAAGGAAGGAAGAGGGGAAGAAGCTATTAGACACCCAGCTGGACAGGAAAGTTTAAAAAAAAAAGAGATGAAGGGGATGAGAGAGGTGGAGGGAAAGAGAATGAATAGGAGAGGAAGCGGAAGACGGAGGTGTTGAAGTGTTAAAGGAGACAGAGAGGGGGGGATGAAGAGAGAAATAAAGAAAGGAAGGAAGGAAGAAACAAACAAATAAACAAAGAAAGAAACAAAGACAATAAAAATGAGCAAATTGGAGTTTTAGTTATACAAACATTTCTCAGAGGCAGAGCGGCTCTGGAAGCAGAAATAATCTGATTGGTTGAGTTAAACCTCAGGGGGCGGAGCCAAAGAACTAGCACAAAAATATACTAAGTTATCTAAGTTAGCTAGTTAGCTAGCTGACCTTCCAAATTCAAACTAGCCATACTAGCCTATAGCTAGCTAGGTAAGCTAGTTAGCTGCTGACCTTCAACATCATGAATGTCATGGTCATGAATGAACAAAAAAAAATAAATCATTGCCATTTATATTTTGACCAGAGTTCCTTCTTTGCCATTCCAGTTTGCCAGTTAGCTAACTTGAGCTCTGAAAAACTGAGGTTTAACTCAATCAGTGAGATTATTTCTGCCTCTGAGAAATGTATTAATGACTAAAAAATGAAGTGTGAATAAAAATGAGCTGTGTGTGTCATTCCATGTGTCTTTGCACGTGAGCCTGAAGGAAAGAATAAACGACAGAAGAGAGAGGAAAGGGAAGACGTTAAAGCTGCGCTCTCCTGGAGTCTCCTCCTGTTTTGGTCTTGACAGTCTCCCCCCTGCAGCATGAGGCTCCTTAGGCCTTTGATCCCCTACTTTTATGTATGTGTGTGTGTGCGTGTGTGTGTGTGTGTGTGAATGATTTAAAGTGAGACAAACAACAAGGAACTTGGAAGCCAAAGCGCAGACGGCTGGAAAACAGAAGGGGAAAGGTGGGGAAGAGCGGGACGGGACAGGAGAGAGGAGAGGAGATTTGGGATGGCATGTGTGGGACTAAAGCCCAGGTATTCGACTCGTAAGCCCTCGGCCCCGGCTGAGGCCGAAGCAGCCGGAGTCAAAGCCGACTTTCCTTCACTTGTCAGCTCGTCTGTCCCGAGTCCAAGTCTTCGCCGTGCAACATCTGCACCTGTCAAGACGCTTACCAGATTTTCTCCCCTGTGTCTGGCCTGCGGTGTACCTTTACCCTCTTTCTCACTCAGTTTTCCTCCGTACTCGTATATAAATTACAGCTGCAGCCGTCGTAGTCTGACTGAAAGGATGTTTCAGTTGTTTCGATTTCTCCTTCCAACTTGTTGCCTGCTCTGGTTTAAAGGCAATCAATTCCCATCAACCACCCAGGTATAAACATGGCCCTAGACTATGATTAGCTGAAGAAATGTAAACTCTTTAAGATTTTTTCCGCCTTTATATCCATTTGACAACAGCTTCAGTCAGACCATGCAAACAACATGAGAAAGGAAAACAGTCCGGCACATGTTTGACTTCAGCTTCCACATAAGCCCTATTTATTTTACTGCATATACTGCAAACAATGGCGCACCATGCTGCACTTTTGCCCCACCCCCATGAAATTATTCGGAAAATTCCAATTTTGTTTCCAATGTGCAAAGTCCAATTTTCCAAGTGTCAGAAGGCCCAAGGAATAGAGTCAGAGAGTCATTTGAGAGACACGAGTTGTGCGCTACAATACGCCTATTCAGTTTCGACTGTACATTTAAGAATAGGCTGCAGCGGCTGAAGCAGTGCTAATGCGGGACAGGATGCCTTTTACTGTGGAGGTGGCAGTTATTTTAAAGGGGAGGGTCTTTCCTTCCCCCGGCCAAGGTCAAGGGTCAACACTGGCTCCCCTACCTTAATCTACAGCAGAGGACAGCTCCCCAGGAGAGGCAGGGAGGGGATGCTCGATTTGCTTTCCGTTTCCAGGAGGGTGGGCTTAGAGCAGCTGTGGAAATAGCCACTGAATCCCAAGCCACGCCCACTTTTAAAAACTGAGGGCTTAGTTCCTGGACCAGGAATAGAAACTGAACTGAACAAGAAGCAACATCATCATTTCAAGGTATGAGTAAGATTTTTATTGCCCCATAGCACAAAATGAGCATAGTTTTATCTGCAGGGAGTTGATAGTCATTACAAATGATTCATTCGCCAGGTGCTCAGATTTTAGGCTTTCAATAATATGGCTGGATGAGAACGCCAGCTAAATGAGGGAGACTCAAGGACAAACGTCAGAAGTGTCACATGAAGAAAAATGACTCAAATGACTCAAAAGATTCCTTTAAGAATCTGATACAGCCGTAGTTTTAACTCCCTCTATCCAAACGTATCACAACAGATTCAAAATGCAGGTCTGGGTTCTCCTCGTTTATTGAGCTGAAGCACGCAATTTCTGTTGAAACTGGTAATGAAGGGAGATATTTGTTTGTGCAGGGCTGTCTTGTTTTCGAGGGCTTGTTTACACCGCAACTTGATTTGCATAAATGTCTCAGTGAATAAGCCAAAAGATCTGCGGTCTTAGCCCAAGCAAAAAACAAAAAAAAAAAAAAAATGCACAGTTTGCCCTCACAAAGCAATCTGAGTGAATCTCCCCCTCTGCCTGTCTCTGGTTTGGCACATGAAAGGCCTTCGTGTTTTAGAACTGCATTGTTTCACATCAGCATCAAAAGGGAAACACCCCAAGAATAACACATAAGGAAAAGTAAATGGATTGTACCAACATGACCCCGAAAAGACAGGCACTACTAAACTGTACTGTATTAATTCAGAAACACATCAAAAAAACATCCAAAATCATCTTGTCACAGTGTATCGTTTCAAATCATTATCAAAGGACTCTTGACAAAATAAAAGCCCTAGGAATCATCAAGACACAAGGAAGAGTAAATGGATTGTACTAAAAAAAACACACTTTATTTCTGAGTAAAATCTTGACAGAGAAAGTCACAGAATGTAGTTTTAATTCCCCACTTCGACAGGACACTGGCTGCTGCGAGGATCGGACCTGTGACTTTTCCACTATGGGACGGTCTGTCTCACCCCTCTGTCCCCTGTCTCACCTCTCTCTCCCCTGTCTCTCCCCTCTGTCCCCTGTCTTTCCCCTCTGTCCCATCTCTCCCCTCTGTCCCCTGTCTTTCCCCTCTGTCCCGTCTTTCCCCTCTCTCCCGTCTCTCCCCTCTGTCCCCTGTCTCACCCCTCTGTCCCCTGTCTCACCCCTCTGTCCCCTGTCTCACCCCTCTGTCCCCTGTCTCTCCCCTCTGTCCCCTGTCTCTCTCCTCTGTCCCCTGTCTCTCCCCTCTGTCCCCCGTCTCACCCCTCTGTCCCCTGTCTCACCCCTCTGTCCCATCTCTCCCCTCTGTCCCCTGTCTCTCCCCTCTGTCTCCTGTCTTTCCCCTCTGTCTCCTGTCTTTCCCCTCTGTCCCGTCTCTCCCCTCTGTCCCCTGTCTCTCCCCTCTGTCCCCTGTCTCACCCCTCTCTCCCCTGTCTTTCCCCTCTGTCCCCTGTCTTACCTCTCTCTCCCCTGTCTTTCCCCTCTGTCCCCTGTCTCACCCCTCTGTCCCCTGTCTCACCCCTCTGTCCCCTGTCTCTCCCCTCTGTCCCGTCTCTCCCCTCTGTCCCGTCTCTCCCCTCTGTCCCCTGTCTTTCCCCTCTGTCCCGTCTCTCCCCTCTGTCCCCTGTCTCACTTCTCTCTCCCCTGTCTCTCCCCTCTGTCCCGTCTCTCCCCTCTGTCCCCTGTCTTTCCCCTCTGTCCCATCTCTCCCCTCTGTCCCCTGTCTCTCCCCTCTGTCCCCTGTCTCTCCCCTCTGCCCCCTGTCTCACCCCTCTGTCCCCTGTCTCTCCCCTCTGTCCCCTGTCTCTCCCCTCTGCCCCCTGTCTCACCCCTCTGTCCCCTGTCTGTCCCCTGTCTCACCCCTCTCTCCCCTGTCTTTCCCCTCTGTCCCCTGTCTTACCTCTCTCTCCCCTGTCTTTCCCCTCTGTCCCATCTCTCCCCTCTGTCCCCTGTCTCACCCCTCTGTCCCCTGTCTCACCCCTCTGTCCCGTCTTTCCCCTCTGTCCCGTCTCTCCCCTCTGTCCCGTCTCACCCCTCTGTCCCGTCTCTCCCCCCTCTCCCCTGTCTTTCCCCTCTGTCCCCTGTCTCACCTCTCTCCCCTGTCTCTCCCCTCTGTCCCGTCTCTCCCCTCTGTCCCCTGTCTCACCCCTCTGTCCCATCTCTCCCCTCTGTCCCCTGTCTCACCCCTCTCTCCCCTGTCTCACTCCTCTGTCAGAAACACTGGGCTCTCCTGGGCCAGCCGCCAAAACAAAAATCTCCTAAAAGGCAATTCATGCTTCATTTGAGGCGGGAAAATAAAACTGTCTGCTGCTTCTTTTTGGGTGCTTTCATATGTTGTTTTGCGATGTGTGGTTGTACTTCCTAATGACAAACACAGCATGCAGTAATTTCAATGACTGGGCAATTCACATACTGTGTCTATGTGAGCCTGCCTAGTCAGCTGTGCAGAGGAAGAGTCTTTCTGGTCTTGAACTGCACCTATTTCCCCAGTGATTGGACAAACAATGATTTCCCGAGTCACAGATCTTGTCGATTACGCGCAAATTCGCCCCATAAAGAAAAATATATGAGCTGTAGAACTGTGAATGTGTTTTTCCAGTGACTTCACTGATGAATTGCCTTAAAAATTTGCCTTAAAACCGTTCTGGAACAAGGAGTAATTGAAGAGAGCTGTTCCAAAGCGCAATATATCCACTTTGAAAAAGAAAATCACTACCTTCAGTTCTTGATTTAATATCTCTAAACTCTAGATAATCCAGTCGGCCAACTAATGACTTTATTTATGTTGTAATGTTCTGCTATCGATCATTTTCTAACTGTAGGTGTCACTACTTATCAAATGCTGGATATCTCATTTTGGAGCAAAACTCTGCTTTCCATCCTCCATCTTTCCTCATCCTGTCATCTTTGCATCCATCACCCGCAAAAACAGAAGCATCTCGTCCTCGGGTAGCGATGGAGGGATGGAGGGAGGGATGATGTTGCCGTAGCAACGCTGTTATTTACAGTGACAGACGCTTGGCCTTGTCTGAGGCTTGTTTCGCGAGCAGCCGCTAAAGAAACAAGACGGCTTTGGAGCAACAGTTCC
Organism: Centroberyx gerrardi; assembly: GCF_048128805.1. Classification (NCBI taxonomy): domain Eukaryota; kingdom Metazoa; phylum Chordata; class Actinopteri; order Beryciformes; family Berycidae; genus Centroberyx; species Centroberyx gerrardi. The sequence continues at coordinate 5,690,151 of NC_136019.1, read as the reverse complement.
TTATCTTACTCTGACCTATAGCTGGCTATTCAAAAGAAAAATGTCAGTCACCAACGAGGGGGTGTACACACACACGCACACACACACGCACACACACACACACACACAGGGAGGCAGGGGTGGAGGCCACAGTGTTGTTAGTGATTTCCAGCCGATACACAAACACAAAAGCCCTCTATGTCTGGCGTCTACCGACTCTACCTCCTGCCTTCTCTCCCTCTCTCTCTCTCTCCATTCATCCCTCGCTCCGTCTTCCTGTTCAGTAGCCGCCGCCCCCCCCCCCTCCCTCCCTCCTTCCACACACACACACACACACACTTCTTCCCTTCCTCCATCTTCACCTCCTTCCACCTCCTTGAGTCCAAGAATCCAAACCAAGAAACTTCTGATGAAAGCTCTCATTCAGTGCCATTATGATTGTACAGCTTGATATAGTGAACTATTGAGGAAACTGGAATGCAAAATAACATTAGCAGATATTAAATACTCAACCCAGGACCAAACCCAAACCGGAAAATTCCAGTGGAACAACTGAAACTTAGTGATATGTATAATGTTATACTCTAGATTTCACTTCCCCCGGTTATATTTCAGAGGATTAATCTGCAAGCAGGGTTTATAATATAATAAAACATTCTCTCTCACACACACATGGTCTCTCTCTCTCTCTCTCTCTGTCTCAAGCTTACCCCTTATTATTTTTTATGCGCTGGTATATTGATTCAAGGTTCCTGATGGGACTTGACGGTACATGTGTGAGTTATAAGGAACCTGGGCACTTCTCGACACACTCAGCTCACACCTGCTGAAGGAAAATAACACAGTGTCAGTTTGAAGGGTTTCATCATGATCTGATGCTCAGAGAAAACAAAAAACTCATTTATAGGACTGTGTTAGGAAACCTGGCGAGAAACAACTTGACGAGTTGAGTTTCGAGTTGTGCTGACTGGGTCTCTGCTTTATGTAGAAATATTGAAGGATAGACTGCTTTGTTTTCTTTCTTTCTTTCTTTCTTTCTTTCTTTCTTTCTGTCTTTGTTTCTTTCTTTCTTTCTTGTTTTGGAGGTGAGAAGTTGTCAAAAGCCCCGTAGGGTTTTTATCTCACCTGCACAACTTATTAGTTTGCATCTCGTCTTTCTTTCTTTCTTTCTTCCTTCCTTTCCTTCTTTCTTTCTTTCTTTCTTTCTTTCTTTCTTCCTTCCTTTCCTTCTTTCTTTCTTTCTTTCTTTCTTTCTTTCTTTCTTTCTGTCTGTTTTTCTTTCTTTCTTGTTTTGGAGGTGAGAAGTTGTCAAAAGCCCTGTAGGGTTTTTATCTCACCTGCATAACTTATTAGTTTGCATCTCGTCTTTCTTTCTTTCTTTCTTTCTTCCTTTCCTTCTTTCTTTCTTTCTTTCTTCCTTTCCTCCTTTCTTTCTTTCTTTCTTTCTTTCTGTTTGTTTTTCTTTCTTTCTGTTGTTTTGGAGGTGAGGAAGTTGTTAAAAGCCCCGTAGGGTTTTTATCTCACCTGCACAACTTATTAGTTTGCATCTCGTCTTTCTTTCTTTCTTTCTTCCTTCCTTTCTTTCTTTCTTCCTTTCCTTCTTTCTTTCTTTCTTTCTTCCTTTCCTTCTTTCTTTCTTTCTTTCTTTCTTTCTTTCTTTCTGTCTGTTTTTCTTTCTTTCTGTTGTTTTGGAGGTGAAGAAGTTGTTAAAAGCCCTGTAGGGTTTTTTTCTCACCTGCACAACTTATTAGTTTGCATCTCGTCTTTCTTCCTTTCTTTCTTCCTTTCCTTCTTTCTTTCTTTCTTTCTGTCTGTTTTTCTTTCTTTCTTTTGTTTTGGAGGTGAGGAAGTTGTTAAAGGCCCCGTAGGGTTTTTATCTCACCTGCACAACTTACTAGTTTGCATCTCGTCTTTCTTCCTTTCTTCCTTTCTTTCTTTCTTTCTGTCTGTTTTTCTTTCTTTCTTTTGTTTTGGAGGTGAGAAGTTGTTAAAGCCCCTTAGGGTTTTTATTATCTCACCTGCACAATTTACTAATTCGCATCTCATCTTTCTTTCTTTCTTTCTTTCTTTCTTTCTTTCTGTCTTTCTTTCTTTCTTTTGTTTTGGAAGTGAGAAGTTGTTAAAAGCCCCGTAGGGTTTTTATCTCACCTGCACAACTTACTAATTTGCATCTCGTCTTTCTTTCTTTCTTTCTTTCTTTTATCGTCTTATTTTATCACCGTGTTTTAATCACATCCATCAGTTTCATGTTTCATCACAAACTAAACTAAACATCAAAAATGTTTTTTGCTCCAAATGGTTAGACTCTATATAGAGTTTTGCTGTAAAACTTTGATGCAAACTTTATATATTTTCTAGTTTGAGACAGGCAGCACTATTATAAAGCTTGTAAGGAGGTAAAAGTTCAGTCAAACATTGTAAAAGCCCACAAAATGAGTGGATTTGTGTATCTATTCACTGTAGATGGATTTACTGACGGGACTTTGGCACAACATCTCAACTTGTAGATTTGGTTCTTTGGTTTCTAGTTCCAGCAGGGAGTGATTCATGTTGGCAAATAACTGATTTGGCAGTCGGCCAATCAGGAATGAGGTTAAAAACTTAAGTAAGTCTGTAGGGAGAAACAGGCGCAACACTGTCTCCATTAAAAACTCTCTGTACGCTTTGTTATGAAATTAAAAATCTGACTTGATGATGACTTTGTTGAATTCCCCTCTGGGATAAATAAAGCATCTGTGAATCTATCTTAGTGTGTGTGGCGCCTGTTCATCCCAGGCCGCAGGAAGAGCTCATGCGAATTCTTAAATTGTTGTGTTCATGTTTAATATCAACCCTTAACCACACTCTCTCCTTGACTCAGCCTTTTATCTCGTTTTATTTATAGCTATTCCCCAGATACGACGCTCACTTCCTGGACTCGACTCCGTCTCCGCTGTCGGCGTGAAAAATAAAATAAAAGCACAGTCGGCATAAACTGCGACTGCGAGATGAAAGAATAAACACGCGACTCTCATGAAGTCATCACACTGTAAGCAGAAAGATATGATAGATGGGGTCGTTTCAACAGTGTACACTAGAGGCGTTTGAGCCGTACCACCTTGCAGACTTTGGAAAAAACACACTGGAAAAATACACTGGACTTGCTTTCATGTTAAATATATTTCAACAGGCTCTTAAGGGCTTCAGATTTTATTCAAAAGAAGCTTTGTTCCTCTGGAGATGAGTAACCTTGAGCCACAAACAGGCCAGTCTGAAGTCTGAGCCGGATCTGGGTCAAACGGCGCTCGTAAAGCGAATCTTATCGTTTGTTTCGACCTGCCAGATGTGCCAGATGGGTGGAGTCTGCCAGGAGACGAGACAACCACAGGAAAGTATTGGAAAATCATTTATCTGTGACGGACTGATCAACAATTTAACCTGATGGAGTAAATCCTAAATCCAAACACACCTGGTTAGATTGCAATCATACGTACCTGAATAGGACTTTATTTATTTATGCTTTATTCAAAAGTAAGCGCTCCTGCTCTTGATTGCTTGAGTGTTGATGATTAAGTGTAAGGCTCAGACAACAATACACACACACACACACACACACACACAGCTGACGCACAAGCAGATTAACCATTTTCTTAGCCAAGAGGTGATGTGTTTATAGTGGTGGAGCGTTTTCATCTCGTATATTAAACACTGTCAGCAACTATTTCATCCAGCAGTCATGCTGTGATTCATACTGGTGATACTGGTGCTTTGTGTACTGTGTGTGTGTGTGTGTGTGTGTGTGTGTGTGTGTGCGTGGGTGCTTCTTTGCATGCTTGTCTGTATATGTCACAAGGCCGTAAACTAAAACTAAAACTAAGATGAAAACTAGGTGTTAAGAAACGTCATCAAAAATTGACATAAAAACGAAACATAACTAAAATTATCTTTAATAATTTTGAATTTCTATCATCATACCATCATACCACCCCTCCCAAAGATGCTAAAACTAGAACTGAAACGAAACAAAATTAAAACTGTTTTACTTTGTAAAAAAAAAAGAAAAAAACAAATAAATAAATGAATTAATTAATAAAGCTTTAACTAAAACTACCAAACCCCCACTAAAAACTAACTACAACTAAACTGAAAATGAAATAAAAAAAATAATAAAAACTACATTAAATTAAACACTAATGGAAATTCCCAAACTATAATAACTCTGACACGTCATTGTTTTTGCACCCAGCGCTGGCAGTGTGAGCTCCTCAGGGTGAATGATGTGAGTGGGCCTCGCTCCACAGCTGAGCTCCTGCCAATGAGATTCAGCCATCAATAACGGAACTCAAACTAATAACATTATCACTACGCACAAGCTCACAAATATGAAGCCATATTGCTTTTTTAACTTTGACTTGAATCCCACATCTGTTGGATTATCAACTTTTCTCTTTATTCATCCAGACTGTGGCTCATTTTGATATAAAGAGTTTGGACGCTGCAGTTTTCTGAGTGGCAGCCAAGTCCGATCCACATCCACCCTCAAAAAAACTGGTGAATCCGTATCAGCTGATCTTTGTACCTGATATTCTGTTCAACATGGTCATGAACCTGGTACGCTGACTACTGCCCTACCAGACACTCTCTACCTCCCTCATTACTGTCATGCTGCTAGCTGGTACAATTCTCTAGCTAGCTAGAGGGCTTTCAGTGATGCAACACACCTTCTGGCGGCCATATTGGAGGTCAGCTCTTGTACAACAATAACTTTGAACCACTGGTTGTATTTCTAAACTTACAATTTTGCCGTCTCAACAGAATTGAACAGACATTGTTAATTTCTGTGCTGTTGTGACTGAAAACTCATAATTTTGCCACTGATAGCCTACATCCGGTCAATTTTGTGTGATTTTGAGTGTCAGTTTGTTAGCTAGCTAGTATCTGGTCAGCTAACATCACCGTCCCGTTGTTATCACATCTGATTTGCGCACTAGCTAACGTATCCAGTTGAAGCTAACGTTATTACTCACATGTTAACATTAACATCTGTTAATTAGCCTGCTGGCTAGTTAGCTAGCTAACAGTTTGTTCAGGTTAACTCAAGCTACAACTGGTAGTGTATTGGAGCAGAGACTATAAACTAGATTTGGAAACAAACCTCATCAGACTCATCACTTACTTACAGTCTTAATCCACACCATAACAATCTTCTTCAAGTATCTCCTTTTTTTATTTTAGTTTTCAAAATTAATACTCAGAATATTTGTATGTTGTCAAGAATATTGACACGTTTCAGTCAGAACATCCACTATATTTGAAAAAAGTCAAGATGTTGATATGCAAAAGTAATTTTAGTCATTTGATCAATTTAGTCAAAATTTAGCAGCCCTAATGGAAGCCAGGGGTTCCAGAAAAGGGGCATTAACAAACATTAGGCTACCTCGTATCATGGCTATATCAGGAATATGATTAGGAGCATGGAAGCAGGAACAGAAAAAAAGCAAGAAAATACAAATCTCCCTTTAGAGAATGAATGGGAGTCCACAAAACACCGAAATCCTGAAAAACCTGAAATGTCCCATCCTGGCTGCATGGACAACGTGTGAGAAAGTAAATGACGTAAAGGCATTACATCGCTCCGGATACCTTTTGTGTAGGTTTTCTTTAGTACGTGATTACACTGGTGTTGTCACTGCACAGTGTTGCAAAGGAGAAGCTGCAGAACGAGGATTTATTTTCTCGTGAAATGAAACTCAAACACTGAGAGAGCAAGAAACAGAAGACTGGACTGTAAACGCGCCCCACCCCTGGCCTACTTTTATGCTGTTTATGTCCTTAGGAGTAAAAGCATATTGTGAAAGAGATTAAGGGTGACAGAGGGAGAGATAGAGGGAGAGACTGAAAGAGAAAACAGGGAGGGAGGAGAGCGGGAATCGCTGCAATAATCGTGCTGCGTATAAAACTGCTTCCTTGACTGTAGTTTTAGGGTTTTGTTTATGTCTTTCGCGGAGAAACCTTATTGAGAGAGCGATACAAAGCGACAGAAAGAGGGAGAGAGAGAACTGGAGAAAGGGAGAGACCAACAGATAAACATATAGAGAGATAAATATACATACAGAGTGAGAACCAACCCAATGATACACAGTTTATTGTGTATAAACTGTTAAATTGAGAGAAAACCAAGCTAATAATCCGCTGTCTCTCGTGTATAAACTGCTTGTTTGACTGTAGCTTCATCGTGTTTGTGTCCTTCGTGGTCGAAACTGTACTCGAAACCAATAAAGAGCAAGAGAGAGAGAGAGAGAGAGAGAAAGCCAATCTATTAATCTCCTGTTTCTCGTCTGTATAAACTGCTTCCTGGACTGTACACAACATTTGTCTGGCAGGAAACTCCCACACCAAACAGGTCAGTTATCAGCAACTGGCATCGGGCTCAGCGGCCCGCTGGTGCATTACCTGTCGTGAAAAAAAAACCTTCCCTAAGAGCCCGTTAATGGAGAACTGCTGTGTGTTTGGTCGCAATATGAGTAAATCACAGTCAGATGATGGGATACGAGCAGCTGACCTCCCACCGGACCGCTGCAGCGACCGGTCAGACTTCACTTTTAGGAGCGTAGAGGCCCTACGGTGTCGCTCCAAGCTAAACACACACCGCAAGGCTAGGATTTCTGACTGTCAGAGTAATGGAAACCTTACATTTTGCATTTCCATTTTTAGGCATTTCGCTGACAGTGTTTTCCACAGTGACTTAAAATAAGTGAAACGATAGAAAGAGCTGAAATTACTGGATTGCCAACATGACAGGCAACCAAGAGGGAGGAGTTTGTTATCCAGACAAACCGGTGGAGCGAATTTTCTTTTGTCATGTTTTGATGCAGCAAGTAGAGATTTGATGCTTCAGTGGTGATGACATGTTGACCTAATTAATTATACATTTATTTTAATACGATTTCAGCTCTGGCTTCCTTATTCCTTCCTTATTATGGGGAATACTGTGACGTTAGGCTGGTTAGCTTGCTAGCTAACGTTAGCGACTGAACTGTTAGCAAACAGAGCTTATAGCATACGACACATTTACATAGAAGCTGCTTATACAACAGTGTGCTTTATTAGGCGATAAAATGCACACGTATATGTTGTTGTCTTATGATCAAGAATAGATTTAGCTATATATTTTGCTATATACATCACAGCAGTCAATGTAAATTAATAGACAAAGAACCAGCTAGTTCTCCAGTCAAGTGACGCCATTGAAACTCATTTGCAAAGAGGATTATGGGGGATTAAAATCGCAGCTAAAGTGTGAAGATTTATAGTTAAGGTTACATTTTCACAATAATACACATTTTGCTTGTTTTTATTAAGTATATACTGTTCAATATAGAACAGAGTTGATTTGCACTCTGAGGCACAGAGGAGTGAACTGTCTGGATTTGGCTGTTGAAGAGTTGAAGAGTGTGCCGTGGTAAAAATGCTGCTGCCACTTTCTTAAAATGGCTGATGTGTTAGTTTTGAACAAAAGACTTTATGTCTTCTACTTTATGATTTCTATAATTGGTGAAAGAAGTGTTTTGAATTTATAACCTGGTGGTTCATTTACAAGCCGTCCTCCTCCTCCTCCTCCTCCTTTTCTCCTGTTTTCTTCTTTCCCTCCAAATCAGTTTGTGTTCTCCGGTCCAAAAAAAATGTGGAGAAAAGGTTTTAAACAAGACAGGAATCTGATCAGATGTGAGAAGAGGAGGAAGACAGGAGAGGGGCGGAAGCTATAAGAGAGATGCCAGTAAAACTAGACTATAAACCGACAATAGCCTGCCTGTTTTCTTGGAAACTCTCTCATGGCTTCCACACCTTTCCCATCTCCCTCCTCTACTCATATCATGCGGGGGGGGGGGGGGGGGGGGGGTCAATAAAATATTACAATATTATTGTCTGAGCACAGTGTCTGTGTAACACCAGGCTGACCCGACTCCCTTTCTCTGTACAACAAATGTGATGAGGGATAATATTTTCCTTCTGTGCCCAGATTTACCCAGCTGGTCTGAGGACTCAATCTGTCTTCAAATCATAAACCTGCTTATCTAACCGTTTCTCACGGAGATGTTGTATGATCCGGTCTTGATACAGGATCCAAATTTCTGTCAGTAGCCTATAGGTGTAAATGCGCCCGAGAAAGATTGGAATCAGATTTTTGTCAAACAGCCTCCACAGGTGGTTCAGGAGAATGATTTTCTCTAGACCTCCCATCGAGCTGTCAAAGACTCCACTGATGTTTGATTTCTTTTATGTTTTTTTGATTTGTTTTGAATGCGTGCTGGACCTGATTCCACACCTGGATTTCCACACAGCGAACCGTCCAACGCAGGCACTGGCACCGGACGAGCCGGCGGAGGATTACCTGCTGTCAGATTTTCAATGGAGCTTAGTCTGTCGAGCGAGAGTTATTGGGCCGGCTTGGGGGAGATTTGAGGAAGGAAAGAGACGGTGAAAAAGAAAAACAAGAACCTGTAGAAGTAGACGGGCTGCGGACGCCGAGGTTTTGACATGCTGTGTGGATCAAGGGACGATCCGCTTATCTCACGATACGATGCGATACGCGATATGAGGTTCAGGATTCAATACAACCACGATACGATGCGATAAAGACAGACAACACAGAATTACGTTTATTTCTGAGCCACAAATGTTTCTAGCGATGGCATCGGCTGCTAGAATGTAAACAAAAATTGTCATTTCAAAGTGCAAATAATATAATTTGGATGGAGAGCTTGTGAAACTGTGATGGGCAAGCGTCTCATTTGTGATTACTACAGCAGAATAAAATGCAGCTAGTATCACGATTCATTATTCTCGTTATTCTAATAAGTCACTCTATCAGTGGAAGAGCTGCTGCCACTTTATTAAAATGGCTGATGTGTTAGTTTTGAACAAAAGGCTTTATGTCTTCTACTTTATGATTTCTATAATTGGCGAAAGAAGTGTTTTGAATTTATAACCTGGTGGTTCATTTACAAGCCGTCCTCCTCCTCCTCCTCCTCCTCCTCCTCCTTTTCTCCTGTTTTCTTCTTTCCCTCCAAATCAGTTCATGTTCTCCGGTCCACGGTCCATCGACCTGCCTGACCCAGAATAACAGAGAAGCTAATACAGTAATAAAAACCTGTGTGTTTGTTCTTTTGACTCTAAAACCAGGTCTGAGTTACTTATTAGTCATCGACCCAGCTTAGAGGAGCGGCATTAACCCGCCGAGGTTTACACACACACACACACACACACCTACACACACACACACACATGCACACACAAATCAGACAAACACATTATTTGTCATTGTTTTTCTCTCAGCCTGAATCTCTCTTTCGCAAGTAGAGAAAGAGTAGCCTCTTAGACGAGATTAGGGTTGATAAGGATTTCTCTCCATTGCTCAGAAATCTACACACACACTCACACACACACACACACACACACGCACCGCCAGTCCAGGCCTGCTGAGGTAGAGCAGCATATTAAAGTATTGGGTTGCAGCTACTGCTAATCTGCAGAAGAAACGCTCCTTCATGTGCATACTTGTCCCTCTCTCCCTCTCCCTTTTTTCTCCCTCAATCCTCTCTCTCTCGCTCTCTCTTTCTTTTTTCCTCTCCTCCTGTTCTTCTTTCCCATACATGTCCATGTCGCTCTCATATCTATTTTCCCAACTTTTTTTTTTCATCCTCATTCCTTCTCTCGTTTCCCATACTTGTCCATCATCTTTCGCTCTCTAATTTTGTCTTCTTTTTCTTTTCTCAGCTTCTGCTTCCTTGCGCTGCAGACTCATTTTCCTACCTCTTATTATTATTATTATTATTATTATTATTATTATTATTATTATCTCACATTTCCACTTTACAACTGACTTCATTTAGTTATTCTCACGCTTTGGTCTGAAATGGACAAAGCTTCAGACTTTATGTGCGGTCAGACTGGCTGTGAAAGATATTTTACAGTTTTTCCAGTGAAGCGGACTGACTAGGTGGCCAAAAACACACACTGACTGTATGAAATATTAAGAATACTTGATCCTGATCCATGGAATAGACGGACCAGAGGAATCCAGGTGATCCTTTATTGATTTCACCTCTTAAATCCACTTAAGTCATGAAGGGGAGATGTAGGAGAAGTGGGGGAGGCGGGCCAAAGAAGGATTTTTAAAGTAATAATCTGCAAAATTTTCATATTAATAAAGGTCCGTTTTGCTTCTCATAACACAACAGTGATTCAATCTATGTCCAGTTCATGAAAGCTTTTCCATTAGCTGTTCCAAACAAAATCATCTGGCGAACAGAAAGTGATTTGTCTAGTAAAATTACATATTAAAAAGAAAGAAAGATAAAATAGGTAAGTAAGGATAATAATAAGAAATATTTTCCTACTCTCACTATCCGTCTCTCCTCTCTCTCTCTCTGTCTTTCTCCATCTCTCCCTGTCTCTTTCCTTCTCTTATCTCTGCTTTCTATCTTTTTTTTGGCTTTCCAGAGAAAGTATGATGTGAAGAAATTCGATTATTTCTCTCTCTCTCTCTCTCTCTGTTGCTCTAAACAGGGTGAAAGAGGAGGCTTTAGTGTTTATTTGTTGTTGTTATTGCAGCTGGAAAGGTTTTAGTCTTGTGGTGTCATCGTCTCCTCTAGAGCCTTCACACACACACACACACACACACACAAGCAACACACACTGAAAGACTTAAGTGTCACGGTGTCAGTCTGACCTACAGCCAACACACACACACACACACACACATACACACAAGCAACACACACTGAAAGACTTAAGTGTCACGGTGTCAGTCTGACCTACAGCCAACACACACACACACACACACAAGCAACACACACTGAAAGACTTAAGTGTCACGGTGTCAGTCTGACCTACAGCCAACACACACACACACACACACACACACACACAAAACACACACACAGACGAGGTTACGGTTGCGAACAGGTCTTGAACTTGGAGTAACGTACAGGGAAGGTAAACAGCCGCCGTAACGGAGGCGGGAGTCGCTGCAACACGTGACGGCGCCTAAAAACTCTCATTAACGCCGAATCCCAAGAAGACATAAACACGACATACTTCCTGGTAGCAGAAAACAATCCCAGCAGCCTTTGAGCCAAAAGTCAAATTCATTTCCTATTGCTGGAACAACTTCATTTTACAGAGCAGCAAAGGTCACAGACACAGATACAAACATCATAAACTAGATTACTAGTCTGTTTATGGCTGTCAGGATTATACAGTTATTGATACTAAACTATACCGTTATTGATACTATCTGTACCGTATCTACAGGACATAGCAGGACAGATGACTTACTTAACTTTTTGACAATCTTATGCTCACTTTAGGTGTTTTACTCTTTCTGTTTTGTTTCTATGTTCTATTCCTTTGTTTTGTTTATCCGTTAAATTTATTTAATGTCTTTTATTGATTATCTTTGTCATCCATTCGCTTTGGCCACACAGGAATGTACTTTCCATGCCAATAAAGAGAGTTGAAATTGAAAATTGAAATAGATTTTTAACATTACAGTTTGTCAGCAGAGACAGACACATATATAAAATCATGCTAACATCATGATGACACGCCAACAAAAATACAAGGTCCGTGTTCACATTTGATTGACTGAAGATCTGAAAGTATGTGGTGTGAAAATGTTGCAAGTGTTCACACTGCTTATGTCGTTTTTTAATCAGTTGTTGGAAATGCACAAGCTGGAGCACAAGCTTTTCTCTCTTCTGTCTCAAATGACTTGAAACGCCTCGAAAATAATCCCTAAAAATAAGAGAAATCCCTAAAAATACTAAATAAATATAAAAAATAAAGTCATCTATTTGTCCTGATGTATCCTGCATAACTACAGAAGACAATTACTTTTTGAATGTTACTCAGTCAAACCACATGTGTGATTACAAAACAAAAGTCTAATGTCTTCGCACCAGAATATGCTTTGTAACTTCCCACTTCTAAAAAAAAAAGCCCTACAGCTCCCATGCAGCAACATAAAAATCCCACATAAACCACAGGAACATCAACAACGAACAACGGAAAAAAAAAAAAAAGCCATCCTCATAAAACTGACGTAAAAAAGAGACAGAGCGACTTCAAAGCATCTTAAACAGGAGTCTCAGAAACAGGAGGAAGAGTTCCACTTTTATTCCGGGAAACTGGACGCAGCTCTGACATGTTAACCTTCATCGTCTTGACCTCTGACCTCACTGCTTCCAGGTCTCAGACTCGGACAGACTCTAGCAGTCGTTCACCCCCCTCCGTCCGTTTGTTATTCCTCTGGTATCTCCTCAAGTATCCTGCTCCCTAGTTTCCAATCTGACGGAAACAAAATTGTTATATGGGAGAGAAAACACTGACATCCAAACTTGGGTGAAATAGTAGTGGCAGTAGTTTGTTTTTACCTGCATGGAGGACCAGATGGGCGGTGTTTACTTCCCGAGGATGAATCAGAAACAGTCACATAAGATATCAATTGCAGAAAAAGTCTAAATTTACTTCGAATGATTTCCAGCAATTGTCAAAACCCTGGCATCCACTGTGTTGTCCTGTGTGCTAAATCCACCCATCTGGCTCCTAAGCAGGCTAAAACAAACTGTAAACTTCGACTACATACCGTTTCACTTATGTCTCTGTTTATCCAAAGCCCATTGCTAACATGAAACATATGGAAAGACACATTAAAATAAGAATAAAGCCGATAAAAGCTTGTTATGGGATTTTTTGTACTCATTTATGTCCAATATTTACGTATTTCAACATGGGACAGTGCAGGACACACAGTAGACTATTGCCAGTACACACACACACACACACACACACACACACACACGCACACACACACTTGGGGTATACAATGCGCTGTGTAGCCCGGTATCCTCTAGAAAAATACACCTGAAACACGCAGAAGGTCTAACATCTATGAAAACAGAAGGTAAAGCTCCACTGTAAAGCGTAAGCCTCAGTAAATCATGCGTGGTTTACTGTAATTCTTCTGTCATATGATGCATTACGCTGTTTTTTTTAGGCCTTCAACAGGTACGCTCTATGAAAACAAACTTTTAAACCTTATTTAAGCTGTAAATAAGAAGAAATGTATTTACAGTAACAGCCTGGGGGAGCAGTCAGTCACATTCACACACACACACACACACACACACACACACACCTGGAGCGGCTCTGTGTTTCTGCACACCGGTGCTGCAGCGTTTCAGCGCTTGTTTTGCTTGTTTGAGATGGTTTTATAGAGGCTCTGGAGTTGCGATACAAGCCGTGTCTGGCTCCAAATAATGGCTCAATGTATAAAAGCCAGGCGAGAAAAAGAGAGGTAACCTGAAAAAGATTGTTGTGGTTGTGGATTTAGGTCCAACCTGTGAATTTAGTGGTTGATTTAAGAGGCTAAACTGACGGATAATGTAATAACTTGTCCAGATGTAATCAAATGTCCCTCTAAATCGGTTAAAAATGTAATAAAACCTATGTGATAATAATAAAATCACATAATTACATTACTCAGTGTTCATTACTTCATAAGGGGTGTAACATATTTTTAACAGAATATTGACAAATAATGTAATATCTTGTAAGAGTAAGAGAATAAGAAGAATATAATAACTGGATGGGGGAAAAAATACTCTGATGGAGGTCTGTGTAAACCAAAGTAAATAAAGTCAATAATAGCAAATAAATAGTAAATAATAGTAAATAATGTATGTGTATATTGCAACAGCGGTGTGCAGGAATTTCTCATCCCACCAATCTGAAACCAGCATGACATTTTCCACTGTAACTGTAATTCATACTTCGAACAAACTGCAATAAACAGCAATCCAAAGTAATCCAAAGTAATCCGAGTTAGGCCGTTAAAATCTTGCTTTTTACGGCGCTACATGGTATGAATAACTCATTTTTGGTGGATGGGATTTCATAATTCAAAGGTTAACAGCTATAAAGTTTTATTCCGTACAGGCTGCTCTCGTTAGCCGACCGCTGGGCCGATGATGTTTGCGGTAATTGACCTTTCAGCCAAAGGGCAGGGAGATGATTACAGGCTGCGATCAAAGAGACGACCCGGGAAGTAAAGAAAACACCCCTTTGTTTCCCTTAAATGCAAATTTAGCACGCAGACGCCCCCTGTAAGGCCAAGTGTGTGCTAATTCCACATCAGTAACAGTCGAGTGAACCTGATGAACCTGATGGAAACATGTTCACTGCTCTGGTGCTGCTGTGTAGAAGCATAAATAGTGTTTTTTTAAGTTGGTTTTTAAGCTCGTTTTTCTGCACACAGTCAGCACAGTCGGAGATATCAGCGCTCATCTTGTCCAGTATGAAAAACAACTTCTACAGAGTGAGTAGAAAAGAATTTGGACACCCACAGAAAGAAATGTCTCCTCCAGGAAATAAATCCCTGAAAAACAAACTTTACTGTCACATCCATGTCTTTTTATTTGGGGTCGTCTCTGTTAGCCCGGGACAGCAGCTCATTTCAAGCTAGGTTTGACACCGTGACGTTTGTTTTTAAAACCGAGTAGAAGTTAAAAAATGTTAGTTACACACAGCATGCGTTGTAAAATGGCAGTTGGAGCTGTAAACTAGACGCAGACAGAAGTAAATGGGCCGTAACTCTAAATGACACCGGTATTCTCTTTTTAAATGAGCCTGTCAGTGTGCGGTGCCTGACGTAAATTACTTGCGTATTTCTAAAGTGGATTTCACTCTTTTTTCATGCAACGGATTCCCAAGTGTGCTTTTAGGCCTAAAACACAGAAGACACGTTGAGCTTGTATATTGGGAACATGCTGTGCCGGGCTCCAGCCACGCTGACACAAGCCTGCAGCCGCTCACCTCTGCACACTTCCCTCGCATTTTGGACTTTTCTTGTTCAATTACAGCCACATGCGGGGCAGAAAATCTGTTGGCAATTTTCTCTCTTTCTTTAAGTGTGTCTGTGTGTGTGTGAGTGTGTGTGTGTGTGCTGGTAATTTTCTGCTTTCAGGACATGAGGAACGTGAGGCCTAGCCTGGCACGCTAGGCCTAGCGAGACAAGCTACCTTGGCTGGGTCAACACTCACTTTACTGTATAGTGTTCCCCTTAGAGCATATAGAGTATACACAAGTGGGGGGCCCCCCGTTTACACACACACACACACACACACACACACACACACACACACACGCCAACCCGCTTAGCCATCATGTCCAATTTGCTCGTTGGGTTGAGTGTTCAGAGATGGAGAACGAGGACCGTTGCCAAGGAAAACACCATGGTTACAGCTGTATGACCATTAAAAATGATGGAGAAACTAACCATAATTACATTTTAGGCGTTTTAGCCTCTTATTCAGAGAGACGCACACCAGTAGAGGGGTTCAGTGCCTTGCTCAAGGGCACTTCCAACAAGCCACACGGCTACCAATGGGGATTAAACCGGAGACTTTCGGGGTCACAGGTTGGTCTGTCTAGAAAGAATGAAAAAGATACGGAGAAAAGGAGGGGAAACAAAGGAAGAGAGAGAAAGAGAGAGGATGGGAAAGAGGGAGAAAGAAAGAGAAGGGAATTTTAGGAATACAGAGATGGAGAAAAACGAGGGAATCGAGGGGCCAAGAGTGACCGACAGTGAAAAAGAAAAGAAAGATCGA
>NC_136019.1:5562022-5669522 GCF_048128805.1 Centroberyx gerrardi | reverse complement strand
GCCCCAGGATGGGCGGTACTACCTGTACTCACAGGTGATTTATACCTTCAGTATCATTTCATCCGGTTGGTGGATGCTTTTATCCAAAGTGCCATAAGTGCTTTTTTCAGCATGGGTGGGAGTATGACTAATTACTCACCCCTCCCCTACTCTCTCCCCCCGCCTCCCCCCCAGGTGTATTTCCGTTACCCGTCCCCAGCGGCCAGTGAGGGAGACCAGCGCAGCGTCAGCCACCAGCTGGTCCAGTGTGTCTACAAGAAAACCTCCTACCCAAGCCCCATACAGGTAGGAGTCTCACCACGTTGCATTCACCTCAGTACCTCCACATCATCATTCTTCTAGATACTGTAAAGCAGTGTTTTGCAATTCCAACATATTTTGGCGATTGGCATGTATTTACATAAGATTAACACGGTCCTTTGTGGGCTATTTAATCGATCCTGACCTATGTACGCCATTATCAATCCATCTGTCAACAGTGGCCAAACAGTAGAAGACTGTAGTTGTATTGGGAAACTCCCACACACGTTAATGTGTAAAGCAGAAAGTTGGATAAGGGTTGTGTTTACAGTTAGAGTGCTGAGTCAAGCTGGCAAAAAATGAATAAAGGCAAAAAAAAAACAATCAGTCAATCAGTTCCTGGTCTCCTGGTTCATGAACGAATACAAGTAATGCAGCTGGATCCAGGCTAACAAAACATGTCCTTAAGCACCATTTCCTCAACCACTGAATCAATCAGCAGCAGGAGACTCTGCTTGCACTGTTACAGCTTGCACTTCCCATGTGTTAATGTGTATCTGAGCAATCAAAAAAGTTAGTCAGTCTAGGGGACATTAAGTAACCCATAACTCATGTCGACCTCTATTGTCGACCAGTAGGAACTGCATTGACTTGCCTCACCGCTCCCACCCCCCTTTAGTTACGGTGGCCTGTAATTGACACAAGCAATAAAGTCGCACTTTCACAAAAGACCATTAAGCTAAGCTAATTAGAGCAGAATTCAAACAGAAACATCTAGAGAAAAGGTAATATATCACAATGCAAAATAGTCAAACAATAATACTGCTTGGTCATTTGCTTTCTTGGCTTGAGAATGAGGCTTTTCAGCGATTGTAGCTGAAATGTCTTGAAATGCCAGTGAGCGGGGAGTTTTTGTTCCAAAACAGAGTACAGACTGGAAAATGAGTTTTGACAGCCAGGAATCTCAACACCTGGGGAAGTAATCATTGAGTCCTTGGTGTTGATCAACAACCCTGTCAAACCCCCACAGATATATTATGGTCATTTTGTGCTTCGGGCCAGTTAAAATCGTACTTATAGCCCTTTTAATGCTTTTTTCTTCTCTCTGTTTTCCCCTCCAGCTCCTGAAGGGAGTGGGCACCAAGTGCTGGGCTCCCGACGCCGAGTACGCCCTGCACTCCGTCTACCAGGGAGGACTGTTCGAACTGAGGGCCGGGGACGAGCTCTTCGTCTCCGTCTCTTCCCCCACCATGGTCAACGCCGACGACTCGTCCAGCTACTTCGGCGCCTTCCGCCTGGACCTCTGAGATGAAGCGATGGACGGCTACAGAGAAGGAAGGATGGATGGATAGATGGATGGAAGGATGGATAAGGGGTGGGGCTAGAGAAAAATGAGGGAGGGTCCGTTGAATATCCGTTGATTGGAAAAGGTCCGTTGAAAAGAGCTGAAAAGAGATGTTGGCTTGGATCTTGGCTTGGATGGATGGATTGACGGATGGAGGGATGGGGGTTTGGAGGCTTTGCTGGGAGAGGAAAGAAAGGGAAGAGAAAGAGAGGATCAATCTTGCTTACTCTCCCTTAAGTGAATCTACATGTTGAGAGCGAGATGTACAGAGATACATGTACAATTACACAAAAAGAAATGTGTTAATAACAGGTTTTTTTGTAATTTTCCATTGATTCCTCAGAGCAGAAATTGCCCTTTGGAGGTCAGAGTGTTAAATCAGCCACAGAACAACACAGGGGGGTCAAACCCGAGACTTTTGTTAGAAGAGAGTCTCTCTAAAAAATTAGGCCACCCTGCCGCCTATATCTCACATTCACTCCTGTACATGGATCTCGGTGCATCTCGCATGTCAACGGCAGATCTGCGGGAAGCAACCGGACCCCTGGATTTGGATTTGGACCGAAGAATGTATAGACAATAAAAACTCAGACCTCTACATCGTAGATGTAAGGAAAGGACGGTGGAACGGTAGCAAAAGAAATTCAAAACGATCAAACCAAAGCAAAAAAAAAAAAATGTGGAATATACCTTTTTTTAAGTGTGCCATGAGAGAACTGTACATATGAACGGCTGAGAATGAGATTCAGACAATGAACTGTGGTGATTTTAAATAGTAATTAATATGTATATTACCTTGACTGGACTTCAAACCACTTGGAGGATATTGCGGAGGACTATCTACGCGCAATAGCTCTGTGGATTTACGCAAAGACGTTTTGGAGGATAAGGATCGCCTCTCTGTGTTGGATACTGTAACTAGACTGTGGAAATAAAGAGACAAAACTTTGAACAAAGGGGTCTGCGAGAAAAGGGAGGAATGAAAAAGGAGGATGGGGAGGAGGAGAAGGAGGGGGAGATCTTGTAAACGCCTGTAAGAATGAACCAAAGAGAGGAAGATAAAAGGAGAGAGAGAGAGAGAGAGAGGCGGAGGGAGGTATGCAGCCCTACCAGTCTCTCTTCTCTTCTTCTCTTTTGAGTTCCCTCTCTTCCTTCACCTGTAAAGAAGTTAATCTGTCTAACGTGTCTCTCGTGTCCGACCTGTGAAGCTGCATTCTCTTTTCTTTCAAGGATCAGTCAAGCAACCTGCAAGAAATCAACAGACATGGAGTGTACCTGGACAAGCTGACACACACACACACACACACACACACACACACACACACACACACACATATACTCCCACAAGCTCAGCTGCGTCACAACAGCTGGCTCCGTCATGGAGGTCCACTGGAGAATTGGTTGTAGCTAGATAACAGCTGAACAAGAAAAAGAGAAATACCTGAAGAAGACTGTTGTGGAGTCGGTGTGGACACATTCAGTAACGTTATGAGTGAAAATGGATTTTCTCATTACTGGGACACGACTGTCTTGTCTTTCGGCTTTGTCTCTGCTTCAAAACACTACAACTTGTAGCTTAATTGAGAAGAGTCAGCTCACTTAACCTGAACAAAATGATGGCATTTGGCTTTGTTAGCTAGCTAACTAGCCAGCAGGCTAATTTAGCAAAGCAGACGATTTTAACGTTGACATATGCAAATACTAGCCACTGCTAACGCTAGCTTCTACTAGACACATTAGCTAGTGTGCTAATCAGATGTGTTTACAACAGGACAGTGGTGTTAGCTAACCGGTTGGCTAGCTAACACTGATATTATCTCAACACAAAATCAATCAGATATATCAGTGGTCAAATGATCAGTTCCCACTCAAAAGCAGCACAGAAATTAACCATTAAATTCTATTAAGACGACCAAGTTGTACATGTAGAAATTCAAGCTGTTCACGGCCATTGTTGCCCGAGAGCTGAGGACCTCCAATATGGCCGCCATAAGGTGTGTTACATCACCTGAAAGCCTTCTATTGACACACACACACACTCTCTCTCTTTCTCACGCACACGCACACACACACATGCATACAACATGTGCATCGACTGCAGGGCTATAGCAAGCACTCTCAACTCGAAACAAGCTCACATGCTGTACATTAGGAACGCGCGGCCCCTCAGCCAAACTATTCACTAAGCAAACACACAAAAGGTGAATTATAGAAAAACACATACCACATTTGGTAACAAGAGACAGACACACACATAAGGAAAGATTTGGTGGGGGGGGGGAAAGGGGATATTCAGACAAAAACCATGCGCTGCCTAGCACAGTCTCGCCCCCTACACAGTCCAGCTTGTCTGTGGCACGCACATGTGCACACACACACACACACACACACATCACACCATATCTATTTCTAGGCTCTGTTATGCAGACACACACATCACACCATCTAGACTCCATCCAACATCACTCATTTATCCACACTGTCTAGCCTCCCTCTGCCATCTGGTAGTTGTCAGTGATCAGTCACAGGCATGCAGGGAGTGTGTGTGTGTGTGTGTGTGTGTGTGTGTGTGCATGCCATTGTGCAAAGGGCTTTGTTCACATGGACAATTCAGAAAAAGAGGTCAAACAAACATACACACACCTTGGTTTGGTTTGTTTGGGTGTGCAACGAGCAATTTGTTTTTCCTGAGTAAAGGACTTAAACACACACACACGCACAGAGACAAACACACACACTCTAACAGGGTGACATGCAGGCTAAACCCATCCTCCTGGCACTGTGGTGCACTATACCTGTGTATATATTGTATCCAAAGTGACATTATACCGTGGATAGGTTAGGGAAGCCACTATGAAAACCAACAAGACACACCGTTTGTTTTTCTGAGCAAGGCACGAAATTGAAGGAAAACTTCATTTTGTGTTTGCTGTTTTAGCCGGTATTTTTTTTTTTTTTTTTTACCTTGTGGCACGAACCTGACCACGTTTCTATTGGGTTCTTCTCTTTCAGCCCGGTGACACCACGTCATACCACACAGGTCCGTTTATTAGCCAGGGTAAACTTAAATAATCAGGTTTTGTTGTCTTATTCTTGCCCGTGTTGCACTCCAGTGACCAGTTCATTTAAACAGGTCCAGCAGCGACGATAATATACCATATATACAACATACACACACATAATATAACACTTAAATCCCTGGACCAGCTGAGAAAACCTGGCACTGAATGAGTATGTGTTGTGTTTGTCCTGGGTTGAGCTTTTAGCGTAGTGTGTAGCAGTGTGTCGCTGAAAAAATAAACTTTCATGAAAATCCACAGTGTGGCTACAGGTAGAGAGACCGCCCTTATCCCTCGGGATCCATAAAGTATCACATTATTATTAAAACTAATTGGCACAAGTGCTGTTGGGCCTTAGTCATTTCTTTATCAAGCTCGCAGCACTCAGTAGCAGGAAGCAGAAGTTGGGACTCACGCTGTTTGGGTTAATGAAATCCTGTTGAAGTGTTGTGCTTTTCTTGCTGTAGCTGAAATGTTTTTCTTTTTCCGCGCCCGGCACAGCGAGCTCCATCGTCTATTAGCACCGTCAACGGCCTGTCACTTTCCACTGGAAACGACAAATGGAGAAGCCAGGGTAGAGGTTGTGTTTTAGGGCTGTGGTCCCTGGTCTGGCCCGAACACATACAGCCAAACTCAGTGAATAGGTCCCGCTTGCCCAAAAACATCAATAACTGAAGAGTTGTATCCGGAATGCATCTGATAAACACAAATAAACACCCTACCTGAAGTTCATCATTTAATACGTGTAAAATACAGAGGACCCAGTTTGTACATTTAGTTAATTTTGTCAACCAGGGACTCAAGTCACCATTCATCCTTTAAAAAAAGCACTATTCTTTTAATTCATGCTATCAATCATGTCTTGCAAGTACATAAATAAAGCTGCCCGAAAATGGTTCTTCTGAGTGATGCCATGTAGAAGAACCATTTCTGGTTCCACAAAGAACCTTTCAGTCCGAGGTTCTTTAAAGAACCATTTCTGCACTCCTTTCTGCACCCATGTATAAAGCGGTTTGGTTATTTTCCAGATTTATGCCATCACCCACCTAACTAAGACTTAAGAACCTCTTGAAATGTTCTTTGTGGGACCAGAAACGGCTCCACAACTCAGCTTCCTTGGTCCAAGAAAGCGGCGCAGCAGTGGATTCTGGGTTACGGCCCAATTTTGAATTATTAGACTACAATGAAGCAGTGAAACATAAAAATCCAAATAGGCTCAAATCTGTACACAGCAGCCAGATTTTAAAAAATGTACATTAAAAATTTACATTAATGTGAGCTGAGTCTGGCAACACAACATCCTCCGCTCTGAAACTTTTCTTCTAACTGTGCAGTGAATCAATCAGACAAGCCAACTGTCTCAAAGGAACCGGGCTCATTAGGAAATTAAAACAAAACCTCACCGATTGGACAGTCTGTGGTTTTGTGTGTGTGTAAGAGAGAGAAGGAGAGAGTGTGTGTGTGTGTGTGCACGCACATTTGAAACCAACACTTTGTTAGCGGTCTGCTGAACGCTCCCTGAGGCCAAAACAACTCATTACATACTCCGACATGAAAACATCACAGCCCATTACTGTATAACTTGGCAGTTCAATTCGTATTATTGCATATTGGCTGTGTTTCATTTGTATGTAAAATACTTCATTCTGTATGTAATTGTATCTAGTGTATGAGTGTGTGTGTGTGAGTGTGTGTGTGTGTGGTTTTGCACAGAAATGTAAACCCTCCCCAAAGTGTCTTTTGATCCCAGGCTTAATTCCATGTAGGATTAAAGTAGCAGTTGCCAGACCACAAGCTGAACACATTGTCAGTCATTCGCTGTATATCAGGCCGTGAGATACTGAACAGTTACTGTAGTGAAGCTCTGTGATCGAGGCTACATATTAATCAGCGTTGAATCCAACTGTTTCCAGTTTTGAGCTCTCATCCAAGAGTCATGCTGGGTTTATGCTCTGAAAAGCCTTCTGCTACAGTGTGGCTTGCTGAACAAAATAGGTAAATAAATAGATCGGTTCCCAAGGGAGGGACACCACTAGCGGCCCGGCCAGCCCCGCTCCGGTTTGAGAGAGCGGCGATAAGCTGTCCAAAAGCAACAGTTGCTCTTTGCATTAGACTCTTCTGGCCTTTCACACAGGATGGAAAATCACCAGCAGCTAGCCGCTCGTAAAGTGGTTGTCAAAACGTAGCTGTGGTCGTGAGTTTGTCTACCAGTCACTTTGTCAGGTGATCAATCATCGTTTTGAGGCAGATTGGAGTTTGAGTTCTACAAACGTTTCTCAGAGGCAGAAATAATCTGATTGGTTGAGGTAAACCTCAGTGGGCGGAGCCAAAGAACCACAGGGTTTCTGGCTAACATTAGACTGAAGCCCAGTGAAAAGGGGTAAAAAAAAGGGCAAAAGGGGCAAGAGGTAAGAGAGGAGGAAGCTAATATGAAGCCTAGCGCTCTGCTGCTAACTGAAAAAATACAATCTATCATACTAAGTCCTTCCAAGTTTAAACTAGCCATACTAGCCTATAGCTATCTAAGCTAGTTAGCTAGCTGACTTCCAACCTTCCAACATCATGATGCCGTGGTCATGATTGAATAAAATAGAGAAGTCATTGGTATTCATATTTTGTATTAATATTTTGACCAGAGTTCCTTCTTTGCCATTTAAATTTACAGTTAGCTAACTTGCACCTCAAAATACTGTGGACCTTTGGCTCCGCCCACTGAGGTTCAACTCAACCAATGAGATTATTTCTGCCTCCAGCAGCAGCTCTGCCTCTGAGAAATGTTTGTATAACTGAAACTCCAATCTGCTGTGTGGAGGTTACTTTCTCTTATAAAAATATTTTTGCTGGTAAAACCGTGTTTTGTTTCTGGTGAGCAAAAAAGTTTCCTGCTCTGCCAACACAGTTTGATCATACCAGTCGTCTCTGATAGACAGACAGTCACACCAGGTTGTAACATCCTGTAGGCGCCATGTGGCCGGCCCCCTTCCTAACATCGCCATGGTTACAAAAATCCCAACTGGCGCAGGATCACAAGTTATCAAACAATGTCCTGTCCTGGCTTTGAGAAGGATAACACATTATTGACATTGTTCCACTGATTGTAAAGCGTTTGTGTTGCCAGTTGTTTCCTGAGCATGACAGAATGACAGACGATGTTTGCAGCAGCAGAATCACATTTGGCAGATAAATCTGGCAACACACAAGAAGGTAAATAGAGTCGCAGTGGAAAGGCAACAAACAAATGTGCTACAGAAATTCCTTTTATTTTTTAGAATTAACTTTATTCTGCTTTACGGGAAGTTCTGGAAAAACACACACACACACACACACACACACACTTAACCCATACCCTAACGTTATTTTTAACCCTAAAATAATCCCCTAAAGAAGCAAGGACTAGCAAAATGTCCTCACTTTGGGAGTATTTTCCTCATATTTCTATCCTTTTGAGGACGTTTGATCCTCATCAGTATAGTAATACACACACACACACACACACACACACACACACACACAATCAATGGTTGATGTACCAGAAAACAGACAGATACAGTTTGTTTGTTTTTGTTGTTATTTTGATGTAGCCAGTGAAGGATTTTGCTCTTTTTCAGCAACACCCTGCTTCACATTCACACAGTGCCCCATCTGGTTTTTTCCAGCTGGTCCAGGGATTTGAACCAGCAACCTTCTGGTCACAAGCCCGCCTCTCTAACTTTTAGGTTTCTGCAAATCTTATCATGTAGGAACATAAAGATTTATTTTCTCACTGCATGTAGTCCTGCAATTTTGATACAAATGACACAGATTAAGACAAATGACCTTTCTTGCTCTGCCAAATCTTTGTGTGTGTGTGTGTGTGTGTGTGTGTGTGTGTGTGTGCACGTGAAACAACTAAATACCTGTGTGAAATATCTGCCTGTAGCACTAAAGACAACAACACAACAGCTGTATTGTTTCCTGCAGTTTTACAGACTCGACACGTTCTCCAGATCTTTGTACATTTTCTATTTCCGTTACTCTTTCAAACACACACTCCTCCTTCAAAAACACTGTCTATGAATGTCGATATTGTTAGATATATATATTTTCCCCCCCTTGTTGTTAAAACCCATTTGATACCACTTGAGGAATGTACATGTAAAGTTCTGATAATTGATTGTTTGGTGCCTTTTAAAATGATGCTCCTCTGTGTTATTTTGTGCTTAAATAAAGTGCCTACTGTCAGATTAAGACATTTTATTTTGTCCACATGCAATTTGTCATTTCTACGTTTCGGATGCAGAAAGATAGTTTGAGAGAAACGGGAGGCGACATGCTAACAGATGAAAGGATTTAGCTCAGTTTTAAACATGTATTTTGTAGTTTTGTTAGCTTGCGGCAACGTTAGCAACGTCAGCTTCTCAAATTGAGCCGTACCCCACATGTACCTGGACGGCCCATACCGATACAGCATGCTGGAAATAATTCAAAGTCGAATTACTATTGGTTGAAACTCCGCCGTATATCTCGCGGACAGCTGGAGACGCCCCTTAAAAATTCAAATCCGCAATCCATCACTGGGAATTTAGAGTCCACTTAGTGAAGGGGAGGCAGTAACTTTCACAACATGACAGCAAGTTCCCACATTGAACATTTTTCAATCTGGACACTCAGTGGGAACAGGATCAAAAAATGGCAGCAGGGACTGTTATCTGTAAACTTTAGTTACACACTGTATAGACAAGCTGTTTCAAAAGGAAGCCTTCAAGTCAGGGCTGGACATTTCAGCAGAGGAATTGGATCCCGAAGCAATATAATTTATTTTACTTATTTATTTATTTAACCAGAAAAAGCCTCATTGAGATTAAAAATCAGCTGTGTTTTTCATTATTGTTATTATTACCACTGAGTCTGGCTCCATGCCACTGTCGTTTTCCTGCAGTTCTTTATTAAGAGACTTTTATTACAAGGACCCAACCCCTTTAAAGGCATTACATGAAGCTTTTTTAAACATCAATATATCATGGTCAAATTCATTGTGATACCTTGGTATAAGTATTGGTCTCTATTTCATGACAGTTTTAGTTGTTAGTGTGTTTCTCAAAATGAAAACCACATTTCCCAAAACGCCCACAGCTTCCTGTCGCACAGAAGGAAGCATGTTGGCCAAGTTCAACCCAAACGATCACAAAATATTCACGATATGATATTACGGCACAGTAAAAAATCACATTAAAACAGCTTTGGAAACTGTTTTGAACTGATATGACAAAGATGTTTCACAAAACGCAAAAGTTTTTGCTGCTAAAGTTTTTGCTGCTAAATTTCCACAGGTGCAGGCCATCATCTCAACATCAAAATGTTTTGCTGGGAGGGGTCTGTGAAAGAAAATGATTTACCACTAATGGAGAACAAGCGTTATGAATCATAAATTGCCCTTTTTCCTCTCAGCTTGTGTTAAAGTCTTTTAAAAGACAAACCTACAGTTCACCTTCAGTTGCTCCTGTGGCCGCAAACAAGACTGCTAATGAACTGGGAGGCTCCTAGGTGTGTGTGTGTGTGTGTGTGTGTGTGTGTGTGTGTGTGTGTGTGTGTGTGTGTGTGACCCTCCCTCTGCCTACAACTACTCCCCCAGGCCGTTACTATAACAAATGTTTTCTTAATCCATTTGCCAGGTGAAAAGGTTAATCCAAAACTGAGGCTCAAGTCTGGCATTGGTTTCCTAAAATCGTCACTTTGCTGAACGCCTCAATCTGCAATCCAAGTTATAAATTAAATGGAGTCTGAGACTTTGAGAATTTGTTTTCATCCTCAGTTTAAAAGACGAAGCTTGACAGACGGATGAACAGAACGTGACAGTTGAGGATTTTTTAGCTCGTCGAGGTATTTTGAAGCAACAGGTTTGAATTTGAGCGGTTTAAGAAAGCTATTAAAAAAAAAGCTGCTTTTTATCCATATTCAAGTCAAACAAAGAATGTAAAGGTGCAAATGGGGACTGTCATCCCAAAAGAAGATATTATTTGAAAAAAGATAAATATACTCTAACAAAATGATTACTGCCACCTAATTAAAGCAAATGCCCTTGATTGACAAAAAGCTACCACTTTTACAGACTTGATCTTCTATATTTTAGCAACAACTAAGCAATCTGCAGCATCTTGCAGACAAATGAATTGCTTAGTTGTCTGTTAGACAAGTGGAGCCTGCAACAGCTGGACTTAGCAACTGCTTATGCACATGTCTCCAACCAGGAACCATGCAAATGTCTGCAAGACAAACAGTATTAACTTACTGAATAAGAGGTGTTTGCTATAGACTTGTCTGTAAGACGCTGCTCTGACTGCTTAGTAGTTGTATGTTGGACAAGTAAAAGCTGCAACAGCTAAGACATGCTAGGTCAAAATGTCCTCTGTCTTCACCAAAATACGGAAGGTAATTTGCGCTGGAATTGTGACTTAAAAATCACTAACGATCACAGCAATTATTACAAATCACTGGACGTTCCCAGGTAATATTAGTCCTGGGGGAATAGGGCTTTACACGCTCTCTGTAAAGTCATTGTAGTATAATGCACATACTTTACATATTTTTATTTGCACATATTTTTATAATGCACATACGGTACTTTACATATTTTTTTTATTGTAGTATAACGCACATATTCTACATATTTTTATATTTATTTTCTTATTTCTATTTTTCTTATAATTTCTCCATGCCTATATATATTTCTGTGAGCACCTGCAACGAAACCCAACTTCCCCTCGGGGATCAATAAAGTATTTCTGAGTCTGATTCTGCATTTCTACCTTTAGGAAGCAGCAGAGATGGAAGAGTTTTGCCAGGAAGTTTGGACATCTGTCGGTCAGACTTCAACCTCAAGTTTCCATGAGAGAAAGATGAAACCAACAGCTGTGTTTCCCCGGTCTTAATAATATCAGTGTGTTCTTAGGTGTGTCTGCGTCTGTGTGTGTGTGTGTGTGTGTGTGTGTGTGTGTGTGTGTCTGGGTGTGGGCCGCGCACCTTGGCAACACATGAGACCAAAAGCATCTGCAAGTGTTTTTCCTTCCGGCCTCTCACACCCAATAAAGGTGTAATCCGCTCGTAGAGCACGGGTTTAGCAAACAGCAGTAATCACCTAAGTTTCGATTTCAGATGTTGGTGTTAATTCATTAATTTTATAGGAAGTTTTATCCTGTAAAGCTTAGAGGATTATGCCGGTGTTATTTTTTGCCTCTCTCTCTCTTTGCCTTCAACCACATGGAAGTGTACGCAGCCTGATGAAGGCAGCGATGCCGCAACGCATTGGTGCACTTTTCAGATTTGTGATGTAGCCTTATCAATAAAGGCTTTTTTTATTATCATCACAACAAGAGAGAGTCGCTGTGGTTCCTTTTTTTTTTATTTTTTGCAGTATGGAAGTTTTGTTTCAAAGTGACACAGAAGTGACACCTAACAAAATGTGATCGCACAAAATGTGACTGTACTTGAATATTTAAAGGACAGAGGGTAACTTCAGCTTTTGTTTGACAAATTGATCACACTTTCACAGACTGGAACCATTATATTTTTTAGATATTGAATGATGAATTTAAGGTCACTATTTTTTTTTTTTTTTACCCAAAATACAATGGAATGAAACTCTTCAACTTAAAGACAGTACAATTTTTACTGCCCAATAGCACAAATAATACACGTAATCCATCTTCAAGGGGTTGATAGGATTGTTGATCAATACCAATAACTTTAATGATTATTTTGTCAGATGCTGAGATTTCTGGCTCTCTTTCCGGCCGGCACTCTCCCATTCTCCCATTCCCGAATGTGATGTATTTCCTGATGAAACAGGATGTTGAAGCAGGACATAACGAGGAGGGATCATTCGAAAGTGTAAACCAATGGAACATGAGTCAGGGAGAGAAAGGCAGTCTGATTTGATGGGAGGGGCGGAGGGGCGGGACTGTTCAAAAATATGTGATGGTTTTATTGGTTGAAATTTTTATTTTCGCCTCCTGGTACACGATGAAATCACTACTAAAGATTTTCTGTTTTCCAGGCAGTAACAGCAATGAGATTTTGATTTAAAAAAAAAAATCCAAGAAAATAATTTGTCACTTTTTCGGCAGAAATTGTCAAACAGGTGTATGACATGATTGTTTGTTTGAATGAGCTAAAAAGGTTTCAGTGAGACCTGAAACCCGGGTCCTTGGTGCCCAGGAGCCTCACAGATGACATCATCACCTCCATTACAAATTGCCTCATAAATTAAAAATAACAACAGGCAAATTCCTGTGCCCAGACCCATCATGACCTGCCTCTGCCAGTGGTTACAGTGATGAAATACTCCCACCGGCTGAAGCTGAAGACTCCCACCGGGGCTGTAGAAGCAAATTTAGACCTGAACTGGAGTTAATGGGAGCTGTGAGGCGAGCAGAAACTCTTAAAAAGGCATTTTAGATTCACGTTAACCACATTTGCCTGTCGCTCCTGTCCAGAGCAAGTGAAACATGTCGGCCCCAGTGAATGATGCAGGCGCCCCTCGGGCCAATCGGCAACAAGACGCATCATCCCGTCAAGTTTCATCAAAATCGGACCATTGGTGCAGCAGTTATAGCCTTTCAAAGTTTGAAATTTTGACTTTTAATTAAAGTGTCCCCATCTGTCCAATGTATAGTGTATTTTTTTTTCAAATGCCAGAACACAGTACAAAAATCGGATCGGTGGTGACCGATATCTCCCATTGTGTGATGAGTAATGACTCAAACTGAAGCTCAAAGCCACAGCACCCAGACAAATGGGCTGGAAAAGTTAAAAAATATGGGTAAGACAGAGGAACACTGGCGCTGACTGTGGAGGAAAAACAATTTTACAACGCCTTCGGGGTCGTTTATATCATTTACGACGCACCAGACAGGAATTTCAGATCGAAGTTCAAGTTCCAGCTCATGCCGCACGTCAAACTCCTCTTCTCTCTGTTGCCTGTTTCTCAACCATCTCATATTTTAACAGTAGAAACCATTAAAATGTGTGGATTTCACGAAGATAGAGTTCATCAATCATGACCATCCACCGGTGGGCCAGATGTTGATCCATGTGCTTCTTTCTTGTTGGCTGCTTGTAAGTTTGGTGATGAAAAGTAGGAATTGAAGCTTATGCTGTTGCTCTTATTGTTGCTCATTCTGGGGAAGAGAGTCAATCAATCCTCCCAATCCATCCTCTAGAGTAGGAGTCCCCAAACCTTTTCATGTCAAAGACTCCCCCAAATAGATAAACTGGACCACAGACCCTCATTTCATAAGGGTTTCACCCCAGGGACACAACCGTAGAGAAGACTTTTGTTTTCTGTCTCTGCAGCAGGTGAACAGGGACAAACAAATGGTCAGAATAGTCGTTTTTAGGCATTTTATTATAGTGAAAGTGAACTAATCCACATTGAAAATAAGTATTTACGTCAAACCAGGCAGATTCCATATTTATTCATCATCATTTTTAACCTTAAAGTGATGTTGAACTTTGGTAGTACCTTCCTGGACATGATAAAACCCCAAAATCGGTGATTCTCTCTTATCTGTTGCTCCAGTTGAGATGATTGGAGAATTGTGTTTTTTTTTTCTCTTTCCATTCACTGCCATTGTATGGAGGAACAGTCTGAAAATCACACTTCTAGCACATAAACAAATGCGAACAAAGCAGATTCTGGCAATAAATAAAATAACTAGTCCTGTCGCTCACGTGTGGTTAAGTGAATCTCTTTCTTTATGTTTATTAAACCTTTCAGTTTGAACAAGTGTTAACACCGAAATCCGGTCTGAGGAAATTTGTGCCGATGGAACGAAGAAAATAATACATTTACCAATATTTGTAAATAGCCGAAAAAAAGTGGGAGACAGGACTTTGACAAAGCAGATTCTGCCAAGATATATAAAACACTCACTGGTTTTTCGCAACAGATAACAGAGAATCACAGATTTGGGGGTTATATCATGCCCAGGAAGCTACACAACAAAGTTCAACATGACTTTAATTTACTCAGTGAAGGTTTGCTACACATGCTCTTTCTCAGCTCCACCCTGCCTTACATTCCTACAATTACACACCTTCACATCTGGGAACAAACCAGTAGTTGTTGAGGGTTAAACGCCTCGCTCAGCGGCACGTCGGCAGTAGCTGCTGAAGGAGGCGTCTGTCAATCAAACACTGACGGAGGATCCTGTCGGCCATTTTTTGTCTATAGGGGGGCGTGTGTGATTAGTCCATCCTGAATCAATAGATGCTGAAGGACCAGGCGTTTGTGGCTAAAATAAGGGCCATACGGTTTTATTTTATTTTTTTAGTAGAACATATGTATGAGCTTACAGTTGCCAGTACAACATTACACTACCTCCTCATAAATCTCCCCCCTCCCTCTTCAAGTACATTACTATACGTACCTTTTCGTTTACATACTTTGTTATAAAAAAGTCAAAATCTACCTCGGCCAAGACAACCGCAACCCATACATATACAGCGGGGGGGGGGGGGGGGGGGGGGGGGGGGGCAAAAAAGGTTTTTTTGGCAGTTAGAGACAATCATTAAAGAGAAAGAAAAGGGGGTAAAACAACTTTAAACAATCAGACCAAAAATCTGATCAAAAAAACAAAACAAATATTTTTATGGAGGGTGACAGAGAGAGAGAGCGTGAAAGCTTTTAATACATTTGACCAGGTGGTTAAAGATCAAGTTATGGTTCCCAGTCTAATTTCATTTTAACTAACTAAACAGTCCATCTGTCATTTAAAAGGGTGTGATGAAGTCATGTGTTATTTTCTCCATATTGTAAACACCTCTCACTACAGAAAGCCATTCATCACGAGTTGGAGGCTCTTTATTAAAGCCATCTTAAAGTTACTGCTTTTTTGGTTTTTTGCTGCAACCAACAACACTTGGAAGGAGATAGGTATTCTGAAAATGTTGATTTGTGTTGACAGTTGTGAGAGACTGAGAGAGGAAGACAAAGAGAGACTGTGTACAGTCATGTGAAAACCTTGTAACTACAATTTTGATGTCTTGTTTTTTTTTTTTTCTTCTGTAATATCCACAAATAATTCACGCTGCCCTTCTACTGCTACGTTTTATGGCCCTATAAGGCCCATGAAATCCATGCAAAGCTCATCCTCTCAAAACATATCAATAGACTGACACTCAAAACACGAATAAAATAAGAACAGACATTGTGAGGGGTTAGGGTGAGATTAACAAAAAATCCCAAGGGGCTTGTTAAAATATTTCATGCATCAAGAGGCACTGGCATTTTCACAGAATGACACACATAGGTTTAAAGCGAAAGGTGGAGATAAAACCTTTGGCGGGAAGTCGTTTACGGTTCCCTTGGTTACACCTGCTCCCAATACATCAGGAGCCAAAGCATTGATCACCTGACAGGTATATGACCAAGCCAGCCATTGGTATTCGGGCATTTCACGGTATTATGAAAGTCAAAGGAGGCCGTTAAGAGACCGCTTACAGAAAGTTATGTGGAAAAACTGGCAGACTTTCCATCAAACAATAAAAGTCTCGGTCAACGTCCTGCGTCTCCCGCCCTCTGAATCACTCTCGCCCTCTCTGCTTCATAAATAAGGAATTAAAACGTAGATGCACATGAGTCAGGGTTAAGCGGGGAAAACAATGTTAGCGAAGTACACAGACTTGAAGATTTATATTCTCACTAGTCGAGAACATTCCCTAGAGGATTTGCAGTTGTGCCACAAATCTCCTAATAACCACGGCCGGTGCCATCGAGGAGGTCCGGTGGAGAATACGTGATGTTTACGTTGTGTAAACAACTACGCATCAGGAACTTAAATTGTTTTTGACCGCTAACTTGAAACCGGCATAACTCTATTTTGGAATTTGTTTGGGGTGCAAACAGATGTTTTCTAACGGAGTGGGATTTTTGGTTTCTATCAGGAAAGTCAGAGAAGGCAAAAAAAAAAAAGAAAAGCCACAAGGAAAGGCCTGGTGAAAAGAGTAAAGTGAGAAGAGGACGAGGACAGTACAGTGCTGCTGGCCTGATAAGGTTGCTGAAGAGGCTGCTTCATGTTGGCATTAGGAAAGACTGGCAGCTATTTCCTTTTTTTTAGTTCTGCGTTGTGGAAGACACAGCAGGCCTAGCATAAGTAGATCATTTACTTCTTTTTCTTACAGATTGTAGCTAAAAGGAAATTAGCTACATTAGCTATGTCTGCTTGAGCCGTTCTATCAGTGTTAGCAAGCCTGACCACATTTTTTGTGCCGCGTTACTAACGTTAGCTATGGCTCAGGCTCACGCTAGCTACCATGTTAACTGAACGCCACCTAAACTAATTTATATAGCTGACCAAAGTTATCAGTCTAGGTTAGATGAAGTGGCATCGACATTAATTAACCAAAGTTAGTGTTAAAATACTAGCCTACTAGCCATGACTAACGCTAGCATAGGCTAGCTAGTGTGCAAATCATGTATTAACAAGAGGACAGTGATAGTCAGCTAACATAACAAGCTATCATTATCTAAACGCAAAATTGATCAGATGTATCAGTGGCAAAATGATCAGTTCCTGATCAAAACAGCACAGAAATTAACCGTCTGTTCTGTGGAGACGGACAAGTTGTACATTTAGAAACACAACCAGCTGTTCTGTCACTGTTGCCCAGGAGCTGAGGACTTCCAATATGGCCGCCACTCTATTTGGTGGTCCCAGTTTGAATTGAACCCCTAAACTGGCGGTGTTAGTGCCATATGCTCTACCCACTGAGCTACACATGGAAGTCCTAACCCTGGAAGTGATGACGTAATGTAAAATGAGCAGAAATCATAGAGACAACTGCAGTATGTTTCAGATTTGGGACAAAGTCATGGCCTGAAACAATGTTCTGAAGGTGACTTAATCACAACCAGCTTCTAAAATCTTTTATATTTATCCTTTACAGATGTACAGTGACAATTTGCTTCCCTCACTTTACATCGCTCACTAGGAACCTATGGAGGATTTCGGCCCAAATTTGAAGCTCACTGTGGTAACATCTAAGATTTCCATTCATTTTACTAAGGGTGGAAGTAACTAATTAGCCTACATTTACTTAAGTTACTGTGATCGAGTAGCTTGTGTACTTTTTTGAGTATTTTATAAAGTCAGTAATTTTACTTTTACTTTTATTTAAGTATGTTTTTACTGAAGTATTGTACTTTACTACATTTTAAATCACATCCATTACAATTTTTGTGGGTCTCCATGAGCTGTCCTCTAACAACGTTCTCTTTTCTAAAAAGTAACTCAGTAAGTAAATCAATACATTTTAAATGACACACTTTTTACTTTAACTTCAGGAGATTTCTACACCAGTACTTTTACTTCTACTTAAGTAAAATATCAGCAAAGTAGTACTCTTTCCACCACTGCATTTCCCGTTAGCTCTGGCTAAATTTGATGTTTTGCCGATGTTTGTATGGGCAATAGCATAAAACCAAACCATGCATTCCCGTTTCAAATAGCTCTTAGAGCACTCACCAGGCCAAAGAGCAATCTGAACACCACATGAAAAAGAAAAAACTATTATTTCCTAACTCAGAATGACTAAGACAGACTTGTGGTCTTGTGCAGCTCAGTGGATGGAGCATGGTGCTAACAATACCAGGGTTAGAGGATCAATTCCCAGTGTTATGGCGACCCAGACGTCAAAATCAATACCACAATGTGGCGAGGTGTAAAAGAAAAAGAAGAAGAAGAAGAAGGGATAATCCTATGCTAAAAAAAAAAAGTAATGCATCCCAAAATGGTTCACAAAGATACTGTATACCTATGCAGATTCCCTTGTGACTTGGTGGACAAAGGGACAGTGTGTGTGTGTGTGTGTGTGTGTGTGTGTGTGTGTGTATGTGTGTGTGTGTGTGTGTGTGTGTTCGTAACTGAAAGGAATGTTTAATATCTCTGCCCCGTGTGTAAGGGGGAGGGAGTGAGAGGAATGTGTGTAATTTAAGTCATGTGTGCATGTGTTCGTGTGTGTGTGTGTGTGTGTGCGTGTGTGTGTGTCCACTCTGCTGAATGCTCAGATTGACGGACAGGCGGGCTAATAGATCCAGAGGTGATAACACCGGATTCCAAGACTGATTAAAACATAATCTGGAACAAAGGAAGTGTGTGTGTGTGTGTGGTGAGGTGAGGGTTAGATAAACAGATAGGCAGACAAAAGTTACATGTGCACAATCTTGTGTGCAGTTTGTGTGCTTGTGTGTGTGTGTGTGTGTGATATACACACACATGCAATTCCTCTTGATTATAAGCCAATCAGAATGAAATAAAAGCTTTGTGTAAAGAAAAGACTAACAATTACAGTTTTGATTTGACACATTTCTCTTCACACAAACCTATTACATGTGAAACTGCGAAATATTACATATATATAATTATTATTACATTATATTATAGCACATAATATTTCTAAATTTATGAGGAACAGATGTTTTGCTTGCTGTAAAGGAAAACATTTAATCAACAAATTGTGGCTAAAATTCCATAAAACCAGATTATGGAAGAAAGGATTGTGAAACTTTCTGATCATTAGTATTACTGTGTGGATAAGCCTGAATATATGATCTAATCAATAGATGACGTGTGTAGTTTTGATGTCAGTATTTACGTCAGCAAAATGAAAGTGTTTAGATGGTTGTGATAACTGTTTTGAGAGCATGAACCTTCAAATCAATTGAGAAAAACGGCAATTTGACATTGATATATTGATGTTTAAGAATGCCACACACAGCACCTTTTATACTAACATCTTTCCTTATGAAATAGTTATATTTTTCAAGACAGAATCATCTGTATTTTTGAAATACAAACAAGATTTTAAGGTTAACGCAATGACAAAGGGAATTCAGGTAGCATTGTTTTTTTTGGGGGGGGGTTTCAGAATTTGATATAGGCTTTAGTATTTCAGAATAAAACCCTTCAAATAAGCCAGTAAGTGTTTGTTTTAGACTTCTCGTAGTAGCAGACGGGTGGGGTTTAATGCATCAGGACCATTCAGAAAGTATCAGCTGTCAGTGACGGCACCAGTACACTAAATTGACTTTCAAATATTTTCCTGTGATTGTTTAAAGTTCCTGGCGCTCATTGTGCCGTCCTGTGTGTCAAACCCCACCCATCTGGAAACTTTAGGCTGAAAGAAAACCGTTTGCAAACACACCTTGGCTGAGGTCTGATGTATGATGTCTAGCACAAACCACAGTCACAGCAGTGGTTAATTCAAGCAAATACGAATGACATGATGTAATGAAACAACTGATTGATTTTGACGGGCCAAGAGTGATGTGTGGATTCATAGCATTTCTTCTTCATCACTTTAAATTGGTATGAGCACATGAGCATGACAGAAATGCACAAACACACATGCATACACACACATGACAGACATCATATTGCAATGCATAATTTAGTTTTATTGGGTTCAGCTGTCAAGCTCATTCATTCAAGACCTGGGAAATAAATAGACGAACATTGAGTTATAAACAAGCGTCACATACATATATTCCCATTACAACAACAACAAATATGGTGTTTTAAAGCTCTTAAAATGTCATATTCATATTTTCATAACTTCAACATGATTGCGAGAGCTTCATGGCCTGGAAGAGATCTCATTGGCTTACAGCGCTGTCCATCAGGGCTAGTAAAGTGGATTTAAAAAAATCCAGGTTGCTTTCAGTCTCACCATTTGTTATCCAACCAAATAAAACCGAAGGCCATCAAAGGAACAATAAATGTTCTCAGATGGGATTTGTGACCTCTGTAAGCAGTAAACATGTCATCCTCCATGAATGATGAGTGGGGCATTAAGTAAAAAAATATGTTCACTCATGTCTCACGATTTTATGCAACAGAGAAAGAGGCATGGCGTCCAGACAATTAAACGCTGAAGCTCCCCCTTCAGGCCAATCAGTGCAATTTTGAAAATGTTGAAGTGGGGCAGTGAGACGCATCGTTCTCTTAAGTTTCGTCAAAATCCAATCAGCAACATTCAATACATTGTGTGTGACATACAGACAAAACAGGTTCTAGTGCTGCCCTCCCCCTTAAACCAATCACTATAACTTTGAAAATGAGGGAAGCAGTGAGACGCATTGCTCTCCAAAGTTTTGTCAAAATCCGACCAAGATATTGTCAGGACGGACGGATAATACATATATTTCGTAAACACGTGTTGCTATTAATACATTTTGTGCGTGATACATCCTTCTTAAGACTGTAGCACAACCTGGCCCCAAATTGCCATCTGCTATTGGCTGATCTTTGGTGCCAGGTGATGTCACAGTGTACAACAGGTGGTGACATCACCTGGCACCAAAGATCAGCATGCTTTTTACCTTTATTTGTCATTTTTAACACAGATTTGGGTTTGGGGTTTTGTTACTTTTTAATGTTGATAAAAATGTGGTTTGTGACATGTTGACATGGCGGGTCCTGTCTCCTGTCTGACATTTTGATTGAAGATGACCAGCAGTCAGCGGTCAATGTTTAGCTAACCGCTCTCTTTCTTTCTCTCGCTCTCTTAATCTATTGCTTTGCTCCGACCCCCCTGTGTTTTCATAGGAGTGTTAACAAAGACCTATTCGTTTTCTTAACCTGCCCCCCCCCCCCCCATGCAGTACCACCCATCCTGACACACACACACACACACACACCACCCAGTCACCTAACCCAACAGCTATCTCCATATCAGCATTCTCTCCATACTGCGATCTCTCTCTTTCTCTCACTTTCACACACACACATCCATTATATTGCTGCCACACACCCTTCATATCAACAGTGCTGGGCTTCCCTCCATGCCTCCCGTATTATTACCCAAAATGCTCTCTGTTATTCTAAGAACCAGCCAGGAAATGAGCTTTATAAAGCTGGAAAGCATGCACACACACACACACACACAAACCCAAAACTTCCTGAAGAGACGAAGTGGGGCCAGACGAGCGCTCAACCCGACACACACTCTCACACACACACACATACACTTTTTTTGGAGAACAATACTACCGTTTCAACCCTGCTGCCCCGACTACCGGCAATTGGAACTGGGAATTTCGGCATCAGTGGGAGTGGTGCGATCAGAATACCTTGCAGGGCACCTAAACAATGTGCTCATTCCTGCAATAAAACAAAAACCATCATTAAGCCTTTGATAAGGTCTTTAAAGCGGCTCTCTTGGCTCTCACACAGTCGGTCGCAGGAAGCCGGAGGAAACAGCCCATAGAGGTTTGAGAAAATGGAAAGCCGTGTGGCTCGGGACCGTTCCTTATTCACACACGCCCGAGGAGTTCCTTCATTCCCTGAAATGAAATATGTTCCCGCATGAGAACTAGTCCTGCTAGTTCAAAAAGGAAGAACGCTTCTGCACAGCTACCGTAAATCCACTGCAAATTTCACGTTTACTGACAAAAGAGATGTTGATGTTCGTCAGAGAAGCAGCAGTTAGTTTGGAGTGCGTTTGTATAAATACGTGAATATTGTACGTTGTCAGTATTGGCATGTCTTTTCTAAAATATGTAATGTATTATTGTATGTATTCTACATTGTAAACAAATGAAAACCTAATGAAGAAACAGATTGCACAGGTGTAGTCACTTGGTATGGATTCACGCTCTGACGAACGTCTTAACAATTTTGTCAATAAATGTGAAATTTGCAGTGGAGATAGTGTGAAGCTTTCTTCCTTTTTGAACTAGTTTAGTCTTCCCCTCCAGCTCCTTTCTAAGGTTTCAAAAGTGTGCGGTGGTTCCACTTGAAGACAACTATTCTTACGAAATGACTGATGACTTTTTAAAGGACGCTATGCAACTCGGTCGACAAAAATAACACTTAGAGGTATTGAATGATAAACTTCAGGCAATATATTTTCCCCAAAATTGATACGCAGCATTTTGGAATAGGACCCTTGAATGAAAAATATACCCTTTATTTATAACCCATTCCCCTTTCATTAAACAGGTCGCTTCCTGGTGCGAGGCGAGAGGAGAAAGAGGAGTCAAATATCACGGTGACATCATTGGTTGGAATGAATCTCACTGAGGAGGTGAGGTGTAAAAAGACCGGAGGGACGGGCGTGAAGAGTGACTTTTCCCCACACAGGTTACCAGAGGAAAGGATGAGAGAGAAGCAGCAGAGGGGGATGAAATGAACAGAGATGAAAAGAGAAGAGAGAGGGATGATTAGTTCTAATGTAGTAAAAGCTTGTTAAGACTGTATTGGAGAGCCACAGCAAGCAGCTCTATAGTGAAGCAATTGACGAGACTTTGGTCAGAATGGATTGGTATGAAAAGATAGGAAAATAGGGTTCAGGTTGAAAATGTCCGGTTTTATGCTTTAAGTCATGTTTTTATAGGGTCATTTCATTCTGTCCCATGTCATTTTAAGGTTAACGCAATCATAAAATACCCTTTCTACAATGTGTCGCAAAGACAGAAACACCAAAATCCGGATATCTGTCTGGCAAAAGGGAGAAACAGTGTGAAGGGTTTTTTTCCTGAACCACATCAAGTCAAAACATCAAAAGATTTGGATGAATAGGATGGAAAACTGGGGAAGGTTAAAGAAAATGAGACGCACCACCAAGTACTGTGCTACGGTGAATCAGCCACACTGGCTCTGTAAATGAATAACAGGCACGATAATCCCTCGGCGAAATTGAAATAGACATCTGCAGAGTGTTTGAGAAGGCTAAATAATATTCCAGGTTGGGAATGAGATCAATATGTGGAGCGCGCGTACAGTAAAAGCTCTCTATAGTGTGGAGTAGTAAGTGAGTCGGCCATATTAGACTGGGTTTGGGAATATACTCGACTGGAGGTTAGAGTGACGGGAATCTGGGCTGCGTTCAAGAAAGCTGAAGAAAATTGAGCGGGGTTAAAAAAAATATGTGATGCACAGCAAAGCGCTATAGGATAGACTTCCGGGCCAAATTGGAACTAACCATTCAGCAGATTCATGATTTAAAATTCCTCGTCAATAATTCGACTAGACTGAAGGAATGACAGGTGTAACTATTTCTTTCCTATTCATTCCCACAAATCACTTCCAAGTATTGACAGACTTAACAAGTGTGAGTAACTCCTCGCCAAAAAAATCCACTCTGAGGCGCGTTCAAGACCGTTAGCGCGATGTTCAGTGGAAATATGTCAGATGTGATTTAGGGATTCAGAGATATTGGCAGTGATGAGAAACACAAAGCTCCCTTATGTTTGATATAAAGAAAACAAGGCTTCATTCAGATTATAAGGTTAAAGAACGTTAAGGATGAGATGGGAACTGGCTCCAGACCAAATTAGGGGTTGACTGATATGGATTTTTGTAGGCTAATACTGATACCAATATGTTGTGCAGGTATTCAATATCTTCAAATTTGACAATTTTCATGGTTTCCTCCAGAATTTTCTTCTTGTCAGACCATCATGGGACACTAAAACTCTCCATTGAAACCCAGACTAATGAAATTGGGATGCATTAGGCCTTTAAATTAAGAAATAGTTTACAAAAAAAACCCACTATTGAGCAATTAAATGAATAAATAAAATTGACAATGTTTTTATGTGTCTGTAGTCAGGGAGGAACCTCCATTGTATCAGAGGGGGACGACATCACATGACTGGCCGATATCCAATATTTAATAAAAGGCCGATATCAGCTTTATAATGGTTCGACTAACTCTGGGAAAGATTCCAACAATATAAAAAACCCATGTGGGGATAAGATGAAAGTTTAAATGAAACAGGGACAAGTTTAGTGTTCCTAAATAAATGGCATGTGTTCCATAAGTCAAGGAGGTGCAGGTTCAGATGGCTTGCATAGAAAGAGTATTACGTTGCTGCTTTGCTATATATGACTAGATGACCTCAACCAATTTTCCAATATCTAGGGAGGGAATTATGGCTATGGATGGCAGCCAATCAGAGTGCAACCCCAAGAGAGGTGTTGGGGAGGTCAGTGATATTTCTCAAAACTCAAGGGAAG
Organism: Centroberyx gerrardi; assembly: GCF_048128805.1. Classification (NCBI taxonomy): domain Eukaryota; kingdom Metazoa; phylum Chordata; class Actinopteri; order Beryciformes; family Berycidae; genus Centroberyx; species Centroberyx gerrardi. The sequence goes on along the minus strand of NC_136019.1, from coordinate 5,644,881 downwards.
ACCAATCCCAACACTCATGGGTCCAGTACTCAGTGTTTGTAATGAGATTAAACCAAAGACCACCGCAGAAAATATGTCTATTTGGATCGCATGCCATCGTAGTTTAGCATAATATGTGTTAGCTTGCTTCCAGAGTATGTGCTGGCCCCGTTCCACTATTCTTTCCAGCTCCACACATCTCTGGATCCAATCACACTATTTGCATTCGTAGCATGCAAACTCTTTTCACCTCCTTTTGAAACTTTAGTTCGACCGATAGAATGTGTCAGCAGCTCCGCTTGAGGGTTCAAAGCGTTAACAACAGTATCACTTCATGGTGAGAGTCCACTGTTGACTCTCAACAATGTATCAGTCGATTTTCAACAGTATATCAGCTGACTGTCAACAAGAATTGTTTCAACAGACTATCTGCTCGGTATTTTCAGTTGAGTTGTTTCAGTCTGTACTTTATGTCCACTACCTATAAGTTGATTGTCAAGTACACCTGCTGAAATTCCCCTTACAACATCAGAAACACTTATCACGTGGTTTTCAAGCACGTGCACGAGGATGTACGAGTACATAATATTGTGTGTTCTATATATATATAAAAAACTAGCATTACTTCAATACATAAGCAAGGAGTTCAGAGAGACTGAACAGTTATCAAATTAGCTAGCAATTTCCGGAACAACAACTACTTGAATTTAGCAGGGAAGTTAGCTACTAGTTAGTAGTTAGTAAGCTACTAGCTAGCTAGGCTTAGCCTCTGGTAGCTAGCGCTAATGAGCCAAATACAGTAAATTGTGAACAACCCTATGGATTATTGAGATTCATTTGTTTCTAATATGTTTTTCGGTGGAGAATATGTGAAATGCTAAGTGTCTGTATGATGTGCATCTTGGTTCACAACAGTAGGACAGAGTTGGGCTGTCGCCTACTCAGTCTTCCAGGTTGAGTTTTCCAGTGTTCAAAAATGGCCGCTGTGTGAATAAAGTTAATACGTGGTTGCTAGGAGATTCGTGACACAACTGCAAACCCTCTGTACCTCATTTTGGAACAAAACATTTCTGTTATTACCAACTTAGCTGACACTATCCGAATTGTGCCGTCCCAATGCGGTAAAGCTCTCTAGTGCTCCAAGTAGGCAAAGAAAAACACTAATTTCCAAGATCTAGCTTCAGGTGTTTGTTCAGATGTTTGCAAGTGAATCACAGCGTTATCCGTTACACCAGGAATCACAGAGACGGCGAGCGGCGACTGAACCTGTGGGAACCTCCACCTCGTAACCTCAGGTGAGGCTAAGAGGGCAGAGGCGTTACATTGAGGGGCGGATTGGATTCCATTCCTTGAAACACACACACACACACACACACACACACACACACACACACACAAGCACCATATAGGCAGTGCTTGCTCCCAAATCCTTGCTTCCCCCCCCCCCCTCTGGATGATGCACACAAACACACAACACAACACATATGTCATCCACTCACATGCTTTCTTCCTCTCCCCCTCCCTCTCAGGAATGCGAACACACACACACACACACACACACACACACACACACAGAGGTAAGGCAAGAGAAGAGATTCGACACTTTGGGGTATAGGATGACGCCTTGAATTGGCCTATTACCACACAGAAATGTTTTCGCTGCTTTGTAATGTGCACCGGAGACAATGACAGGCCTGGGAACTGGATGACTGATTCATATGAGAGAGAGAGAGAGAGAGAGAGAGAGAGAGAGAGAGAGAGAGAGAGAGAGAGAGAGAGAGAGAGAGAGAGAGAGAGAGAGAGAGAGAGAGAGAGACAGAGAGAGAGAGAGAGAGAGAGAATAAATTTGAACTTTTGAATTTGGATACGCACAGCCTAAGCAAATGAGATCACACAATGTATCATCTCTGCACACCCACACCCACACACACACACACAGGGAGGTGGATGTGAAAGACACACAGCTACAGAAGTTACAGAGAGGAAGGAAGCAAGAGGAGCACAGTAAGTAAAGAAGGTACAACCTGTGTGTGTGTGTGTGTGTGTGTGTGTGTGTGTGTTCGAGGTGTGAGAATGTAGAAGCCACGAGCAGGTCGGTAACCCGAGCCCCATGTGAAGCCACAGCCACAGGAACTGAGCTAACGAATACCCTGAGTCATTACTAGCTGGCTACAATGTACTCGCATTCCCCTAACACACACACACACACACACACACACAACTCAGATATACACTCACATACACACACACAGATGTCACCCACACACATACCAACACAGCCCACACACACACACAGACAAGTAAATTCAATGACACACACACAGATGTTAACCACCTACATGCAAAAACTGAATCCATATGCAAACGCCCGCACACACACATACATACCGACACACACACCCACACACACACACACACACACTTCCTCCCTGTCTTAGTTGCTCTGAATTCCTTCTCACAGAGATTATGTGGCCAGAAACAAGCTCTGACTGGATGTCGGAGACAGTGAGTCAAGCATGGCCGCTGGACACTTCTAACCCTGAGGGTCTGTGATATATACACACACACACACACACACACACACACAGAGGTCATCTAGACTCATTTTCACTAAATCTTCAAATTTGATTTCCCACGAAAAGTTGTAGAACAGTCTGTATTTTCAATTTATTTCAGTGTAAAAGCCGGAGAATTGATTCAATCAAAGTAATAATCTGCAACGTTTTATAAATAAATGTTTGTTTTGCTCCTCTCTTTCGCCTCTTGATACAACAGTGATTCAACCTACATCCAGACAGCTTTCCCATTGTCTGTTCTAAACACTCGGGTGTCTGGTCGCTCTTTCCTCTGGCACATAGGAAGTGATGCATTTTACGTCTCCGGGTTTGTTTGTAATAAACAGAAGAAGAAGAAGAAGAAGAACTGGGTAGTTAGCATGAGCAGTGATAGCCACCATGGCTGAACAGACAAAGAAAAGAGAAACTCAAACTGCATCAACAGAAAATCATCAGAGGAAAAACAAACATTAAATCGCTCAGAGGAAGGCGAGCTGCTGGAAAGGAAAAAGAGCGAACATCGGCTTTACCTTTCCAAGATGAAAAACACGATGCAGATGTGGCTTGTTTTGGACTTGGTAGGCTTTGCTATCGTTTATTAGCTACAGAAGAGGATTAGGGCCACGTGTGAAAAATTTATTTGAGTTCTGACATGTGGCGATAATCCTCTTCCGCAATTAGCCGCAGTCGACATCGAGTGTTTTTTGTAAAGTTGGGTCGGTGCCTAATCTCGCGGATTATCACGCTGAAGAAGTGGATTTTCTTGACCAAACTTAAAGTACTTACTACAAAAAGGTTCTTGCATCCAGGCTGTGAAGACATTTTTGAGAATAACGGTTCCATATGTAGTAAGGGAATTCTAGTTTCAAGTTATATTCATGAAGGAATTATTATGAAGTATTTTTTATAGAGGATAGATTACCTGTATGTGGCAATTATTCTAGTTTGGAATGGATTGAGGGTCAACTGAATCTAATGGAATGACCGTCGGACAGACTCTTCTCATCAAGTACCAACTCAACTATCTGACGCTGCTGGACGCGACTTCAAAAGGATTACTCCTCTAGTCGGTAACCCCCAAGTCGCTAAACCACACTGAAAGCTGAGCCTAATTCACACAGCGGGTTTTGATCACGGAAGTCAACTGGAAACAGATGCACTGACGAACAGAGATGACAATACGCTGGCGCAGATCGGACGTCAGCAGTCAGCGAGTCAAGCGGGACACAAGTAAAAAGAAAAACACAAGATGAAATGGAGAACACTAAAACAACCACACATTCAAAATGAGTTGTGGACTGGGGTTAGACCGATATGTCGGCTTTGTCGTTTGGCCTTTTATTAAATATCAGATACCGGAAAGTCAGTCGTTTCCTCCTTGACCACAGCTACATCAAAACAGTCCGGGAAACCTCAAGTGACATTGGATTTTCTATTCAGATTTATACACTTGAGAAGTCAATTCTGTTTTTTGTAAATTGGCTCTTCATTTGAAAGACCTGAACGCATCCCAGAGTTTCCCCTACCATTCAGAAGGTGGGTCTCTCTGCCTTAAAGAGCTGCTAACCTTACAACAATGTCATTAGTCTGGGTTTCTATGGAGAGTTTGTGTCCCATGATGCTCTAACAGAATTTTTTTCTTTTCAAAACAAACACTGAATACTTGTAATGTTTTAGCATGAAAATAAGAGATATTGAATATTGGCACAAAATATCAGCTATCGCCAACTTCAGTCCTAAAGTATCGGTTTTCAAAAACCCATAATGATTGAAACCTGTTGTGGAGTAATTCCCAAATGTTTGCTACAATGGACAAACCAAAACTACTTGTTACCCTATACTCCACATGGTCATCCATCATTGTTCAACAGTATTAATACTATGCTATATGTATTTATTTATATATACACAGTATATATATATATATATATATTTATTCCTTTTTTTATTCTGTTACCTTTTCTCTCTCTCTCTTTGGTGAAGCACTTAATAATTTTGAAAGGTGCAATATAAATACAAATATAAATACAGACTGCATCGCCCATCCTTTTCAGAGCCTCTTACCTGTCCCATCCCCTCAGTATCTGACTGTCCCAACAACGTTCTAACTAGTTTTATACACACAGTATGTAGAGATACGAGTTCATGACCAGTTAATAAAGTGTATCAGGTATGGTTAATGCGCCCAAATTGTCAGTATCAGTTAATTTCAGTCGATATCAGTATCCCCAAAGACTCTATGAAGACTCTGAAGCGATGAATTAGGATCCCAAATTTCTGGTGGGTCCTCCCTTATCAGGATCACTGGTATGTTTTTACTGGCTGTACTGGGCAGCTCCCAGGTGTGAACGAGAACATCGGTGCTCAGCAAATCTTCACTGGATAAATAAAGACTACAGAGATGAGAAACCCAAGGCAAAAATTTATGGACGGAAAAAGTTTAAGAGCCTCTTGTCCATGTTAGCACATAAAGCCCGGAAAAGTTGAACTGTTCAGCCTCTGGACTGCTAAAAATAGTCCAGGATAATATTATTGTGCTCAATGGGGAAATGAATTGCGATATCCCGTCTGAAATATCAGAATCTGTCTTCCTTTCTCTACGGCTGCCAAAGTGTCTTTGAGCAAGACACTGAATCCCTACCTGCTCTACTGGTGCTGTTCTGTAGCTGAATCTGACCTCTGACCTCCCTGTGGAGAGGGGAAAAAAGTAAAGAATCACATTTTTATTATCTCTCCCCCTTTCTCTCTCCCTGATCAAACATTTAATCAAAAGACATCAAGTCTAAACTGAAGACAAGGGAAACAGAATTAACAGGATTATCAAAGCTTCTGTAAAGGTTTTGTGGAAGTCAATGGGCAGTTCATATGACCAGGATTTGAAACACAGAAGAACAGACACACACACACACACACACACCAGTTGAAGTCAGTGAAATAATTTAGTGGGACAGACAATTGTACAATTACATAAGTTAATTTACGTGACGCGATTCTCTTATTTAGCCCTTCCAGAGCAGCCCAGAAATCCCTAAACCCCTCTATAAGGCATGACTTGGTTTTTGCAGCACTGTCTGTGTGTGTGTGTGTGTGTGTGTGTGTACGTGTGAGAGAGAACATAAGTGCCATATTGCCATTCTCAGAGTCTGTATGGCGAGACAATACTGCATAGTTCCCAGGCTGGAGTCATTGAGTCTTTACAGTGTGTGTGTGTGTGTGTGTGTGTGTGTGTGTGTGTGTGCATGCGTGTCTGTGAGTGAGGATCAGAAAGAAAGTTCCCATTTCGCAGATCACAGAGTCTGCATGACAAGACATTTCTGGATAGTTCCCAAGCTGTCATGAAGTCTTTACAGTGTGTGTGTGTGTGTGTGTGTGTGGGTGTGTGTGTGTGAGATCCTCTTCTCACACTCCTATATCCTTGTCCCCCGGGGCCACAGGAAATCTTAGAGAAGCAGCAGAGGCGGTGGAGGTGTGGAGGGAGAGAGGGGGCTGCCGAGCGTCCATCAGCCCAGCGAGGAGCGCTCTGCCTGGGCTTGTCCTCTCTGATGGAGGGGGGGGGGGGGGGTGCAGGCATGGAGCTTCCCGAGCCTGGGGGGGCTTTTAACGCTTTAAAAATCCCCCCTCCTCTCTCTCTCTCTCACCCGCTGTGTTCCCTTCTTTCTCCTCCTCCTCCTCCTCCTCTCCTTTTGTCAATATCAATAACAGTCGGCTCTCAGTTCCCACCTCCTGTCAAAGCTTTCCTCTCCGCTATGATGGAGAAGCGAGATAGCAAATGAAGATGATTCATACTCCTTTTGAGTTACATATTCACTCACTTGTATGTCAAAATCAATCACCGATAAAGCGGCGTCGGCGACTTCTCGGTTGCCGCTTTCCTTCCAAACTTTCAAAAGAGAGTGAGAGAAGTGTGAAGGAGCAGATGTTGAATATTCCTCGGATTTGACTTATTGCTCATGTGTTTGTCTGCCCTACATCCCTTGGAGTTTAACACGAAAATCGGGGCCAGCAGTGTCAACATTGATGATGAGTCATTGTTTCTGAGAGATTTTTTTTTTTTCACTGCTGTGTTCTCCTTCGTTTCGGACAGCCAAAAAAAAAAAAAATGCTGAAAACATCCCGCCTCCATCCTGAAAAAAAATCTCCAATCGCTTGTACAAACGGAGCTCGACTTGGACTTGGCTTTTGTCTGTGGAGTGTTCAAGTTTTCCTTAAAGAGGTAAAATGTGCGTTTAATTCGCGTGGTACAAGCTGGTGTCTTCTTCGAGTCGGTGCGTCCGATTCCCCCGGTCTACAGAGGAGAGGAAGAGCTGGATGAAGGGTGGAGTTGCGAAGATGGAGGGATGAGGAGGATGGAGGAGGAGGAGGAGGGGAGGATGTTCAGTTGAAGAGGATGGAGTCGGGGTCTCTGTTGGCTATCTGGGCCATGTGTTTCAGTATGTCCTTTTTAGTGATGATTCCCAGCAACCTCCTAAAGAAAAAGACAGAGAGAGAGAGAGAGAGAGAGCGAGAGAGAGAGCGAGAGAGAGAGAGCGAGAGAGAGAGAGAGAGAGAAAAGCTGATTACTTCATGTCATACTTTGTTTGGTTTGTCATGGAAAGCCAAAGAAGTGACAGAAAGCAGAAACACATACATCGACACAAGCTCTGACCTCATATCTTGATGTTTTTCTCTTTGTGCTCTCTCTCTCTCTCTCTAATTTGTGTCTTATTTCCCTGTAAAGCCCCTTATGACAAGCCTGTTTTGTAAAACGACTTATAAATAAATTTGACCTGACAAAGGAAAAGAAGCAAAGAAAGCAAGAGAGGGAGAGGGGGTTTATGCTCCCAGATGAAATGATGGCATGTTTACCAGATACTGTTCCTGCCAATGTGGCAACCTTGAACTAAGGCGAAAGAAGGCGGAGAAGAGACGAGAGACGGGCTGGGAAAAATACCAATTGTTGCCAGTTCAGAGTGATGAAATCAGCGGTATCCATCGTGCAAGACGACCGCAGAGTTCAAACACTGCACTTCACAAGGTCTCAAGGTCTTTCTTTCTGCGTGTGTGTGTCAAACTATCTTCATTACCAGACAGTGAGTGATTCCCTGCCTCTAAAGCCTTGCATGAAAACACAAATCCCGAACCTTTCTACAGCCTTACTCCATCCCCTCTTCCTCATTTCCCCAAAAACCCGTCTTTTCCCCCCTCACAATCCCCCTTTTCCTGCCTCCTCTTCTTCCCATCCACCTGGCCTAGGGGGTAGAAAGATTGTCCCAAAACTGAAAGGTCAGTGCAGCTTTAAAACCGACATCCTTTCTGAGTCCATCCTCTTGTCCATCCCCATCTCTTCCATCATCTTCTTCTATTTCTTCTCCCCCTCTTCATTTTCCTTTCCCTCCCTCAGTATTCAATTTCCTCTCTCATCCTTTTTTTTTTGGCGCCATTTCCATCTCTCCACGAAGACCAAAACATACCAAAACATGAGGGGCTGGTTAGTCCAAGACTTGAACAATGAACTGCCACAGCTAGAGCTGATGGACACTCCTGCTCAAAAATAAATACCATGTGTGAGAGAGAGAGTTATGTGTGTGTGTGTGTGTGTGTGTGTGTGTAAGCTGTAGGCTAGTGTTTGACAGAACTGTTTGCAACATATTTTCTGTAAACTTAATAAAATATACACACTTCCACTTCCAAACATGTCAGAGCTCCCTCTAAACAATAAATTGTGTGTGTGTGTGTGTGCGAGCACAATTTAGAGACAGAAAAAGAATTGCATGCATGTTTGTGGGTATGAGGAAGAGAGAGAGAGAAAATGATGGGGAAAAAAGACACAAAACAATGTGTGCATGTGTGTATTCTCAGGGGGAGTATCTTCTTTTCTTCTTTCTGTCAGTCTGTCTGTCTGAATCAGGTCTGAATGCAATTCATCATAACCATGTTATACTTTGGTCGGTTACAAGCTGGCCTTGGAGGAGCTGGTGGTGGGTTTTGTTGATGGTGACAATTTAGAAGAAAGTGAGAGAGTTGTGGAAAATCTCATAATCCCATGGAGACGCTGAAAAGTTTTACTCTCTTTTCAAAACAACTGATTAAATATGGCTTCAGTCCTAGTTTTTATCCAACTCTGTCTCCAGGTTCTATCCATTTGTCCAGCTCCATCTCCAGTTTCTATCCAGTTTCTATCATATATCTAGCTCTATTTGCAGTTTCTATACATCTATCCAGCTCTATCTCTCATTTCTATCCATCCATCCAGCTCTATCTCTCATTTCTATCCATCTATCCAGTTCTATCTCTCATTTCTGTCCATCCATCCAGCTCTATCTCTCATTTCTGTCCATCCATCCAGCTCTATCTCTCATTTCTATCCATCGATCCAGCTCTATCTCCAGTTTCTATCCAGTTTCTATCATATATCTAGCTCTATTTTCTAGGGCTGCCCCCTAATAGTCGACCAAACCGTAGTCGATGAGAAGAGTCTTAGTCGACCACCATTGGTCAGTTAGTCGCAGGAAAAAAAACCCCCAAAAAAAACTCCATTCGGGAGCTGCGCCTTGTCGTTAAAAAGTTATTAGACCAGGGTTGCCAACTTTGGGTACCTTGCTGGAGTGAGATTTTGACGCCATCAAACTACAAAGCAAGGAATCTCTGTCTGTCTGTCTGTCTGTATGTATGTATGTGTGTGTATGTGTGTGTGTGTGTCCTTCGCATATCTCGACAACCGTTCGTCCGATCTACTTCACACTTGGTGGGTGTATTGCTGGGGACCCAAGGACGTGCAGTGTCGGATTTGGGGCAATTTGGACACGCGACACGTTCAATATTAATAAACTTTGAATAAACAAGCGAACAGCACTCTGTGCAGCAGCGGGGCTCAAAGCAAGCGACTGATAGCCTACGCCTATTGTGTGTTTTTTTGGGTGGACCACAGTGTATTTCACCGGTGTTTCTGACCGCAAGTAGCCGCGACTTGGGTGTGTTTTTTCCCTTGAACCAGAGTGTATTTCACTGGTGTTTCTGACCGCAAGTAGCCGCGACTTGGGTGTGTTTTTTCCCATGAACCAGAGTGTATTTCACTGGTGTTTCTGACCGTGAGTAGCCGTGACATGGGTGTGTTTTTTCCCTTGAACCAGAGTGTATTTCACTGGTGTTTCTGACCGTGAGTAGCCGCGACTTGGGTGTGTTTTTTCCCTTGAACCAGAGTGTATTTCACCGGTGTTTCTGACCGCGAGTACTTGGGTGTGTTTTTTCAAAAAATATATATTTAAATAATTAAATTAATATCATAAACGTGTGACGAATAGTCGACTAATGGCTTGAACTAACGACTACTAGTCGACTAGGAAATCTTTGGTCGGGGGCAGCCCTACTATTTTCCAGTTTCTATCCATCTGTCCAGCTCCATCTCCAGTTACTATCCAGTTTCTATCCATCTATCCAGTTCTATCTCTCATTTCTATCCATCCATCCAGCTCTATCTCTCATTTCTATCCATCTATCCAGCTCTATCTCCAGTTTCTATCATATATCTAGCTCTATTTTTCTATCATATATCTAGCTCTATTTTCCAGTGTCTATCCATCTGTCCATCTTTATCTCTCGTTTCTATCCATCTGTCTATCTTTATCTCCAGTTTCTATCCATCCACCCAGCTCTATGTCCAGTTTCTATCCAGTTTCTATCATATATCTAGCTCTATTTCCAGTTTCTATCCACCAACACGGCTCTATTTCTAGTTTCTCTCCAGTTTCTATCCATCTATCCAGCTCTATCTCCTGGGTGTGTGGTTGAATGTCTGTATGTGTGTGTCCACTCACCCATTATACTCCTATATGCTGCGATATTATCCTCCATTCATCTAAGCCTCCCTCCCTCTAGATGGCTGTGTGTGTGCCTACTAACCCATAATGCATCATCCACAGTGATGTGAACAGAAGTGTGACTGGTCATGAGAAAGGCACTCCCAACAGATATACCTCTAGTCATTACCGATGGAGAAAAATACTGAATACTTTTATTTTGGGGGGAATTTTTTGGCATGAAAATGTTCAAATTTAAAGAATATTGCCACAAAATAGCAGTATCAGCCTTGAAAAATACGTATCGGTCGAACCCTAGTGTGTGTGTGTGTGTGTGTGTGTGTGTGTGTGTGTGTGTGTGTGTTCGTACTCACCCGTTATGTGTGACCAGACACTGGCGCAGCCCCAGCTTCCTGAATATATCCACAGTAATGTCCATGGGAGTGTGGTCGGTGACGGTGAAGGGGCTCAGGTCCAGGATGCCCCTGAGGCGGAGGGGAGGGGGGGCGTCGTGGGCCTGGGCCGGAGCGTGCTCAGTGAAGACCACCTGGGAGGCGCTGACCACGCCCTCCTGACGCTGCCGGGCGTTGTCTGAGAGGAGCGAGTGGCGAGAGAGAGGGATGAGGAGGATCCAGGGGAGCAGGATCCAGAGAGGAGGGAGGAGAAAAGGGCGAACAGGGGGATGAGAAAGAGGACAGAGAAAGGGGTAAACATTTGTTATTGAAAGTGCGAAAATTATAACACTGAGCTTGGTCTGCAGCACACACATACACACCAAGTCAAAACACAAAAAGAAGCACCTTACAACATCAACAATACTTCAAATCCGACCTTTTGAATCCGACCCAGGACCTTTGTCGCATGTCATTCCCTCTCCGTTTCTACTTTCAACTGTCAAATAAAGGCGAATAAACGCCCAAAAAAAAGAGTCCTCACCTATTGATATGAGCAGGTCTCTTCTGAGTACGAAGCCCACCAGCCTCTGGGACTCCTGTGAGACGACCACAGGGAAGCCGCTGTAGTGGGTGCTCTCCACCAAGGCCTGGGGAAGAACAAGACAGCATAGTATGGGTTACTGTACCGTTCAACACTCAAGGGCACAGAACACTTCGGGAGAGAGAAAGAGTCATTTCTTAAAGATTTCTTGCTTTGGCAGTTTTACAGTAGAGTGCGACAGGAAAGATGGGAGAGAGAGAGAGAGAGAGAGAGAGAGAGAGAGAGACCCAGGATGTCACAGGTACACTGTTTGTGCCTTAACTATCTTTTGTTTTATCTTCTCATCAAAAGTACAAATTATAATAAACGATATACAATATGTGCAAACCCACCTACAAAATAAAAATATAAATCCTGAGCTGTCTGGACGCCCCAAGAGACTGTAACTGTGTCACTTTATTTATGAACAATTAAAGTGTGTAACATGTGACTTGTGACACTGTATTCACTCTTTATAATATAATAGAAGGTAACATATGTGTTTGCATAAGAGTGTTTATCTGTATCTATGTGTGTGCATGCATGGTCTGCTTTTTTGTGTCCACATGCTTTCCATATTACTGTGTGCTTTCATACATTTTCTGCTCTGCGTTCCTATGTGTGTTAAGATCTGTGTTGCTGTGTGTGTGTGTGTGTGTGTGTGTGTCCCTACCTCCACCTCCCCTACAGTCATGCCCTCCTGTGTGAGTACAGCCAGGGCGGGGTCGGACCTCCTGGGCCTCATCACATCCACAGCCAGGCTGTTGTGGTCAAACTCCTCTTTAGGCTCCAGGAACGGGTATCCGTTCAGCCTGATATGAGCCTGTGGAGCAAATACAAATAAAATATCAATCTTAATACTTACATCTGGTGAACGCTTAAATCCAATGTAACTTAACTTGCCATGGAATGAGTGCACATATTTGCAGCTCGGACGGCCCCAGTGGGAATCGCATTTAAGGTTACTGAAAACTAGTTTGCCAAAAGCACATCAAAATGAACTGTCTTTTTTGGGAGCCTGGAAATAGAGATGTTCAAATCTATAAAATATCCAGTCAGGTCATATAAGATTTACAGCACGCTATCAAAAACATGAAAGAAAGCAAACAAAGAAAGCATTTCACAACGTCGACCGTAATACAAACCTTCCAGCTGTATACAGAAGAGGGTTTAGAAACATGAAAATACAGAATTTTATAGTTTCCACAGCCCCCTTCACACAACTGTTTATAAACTTACACACGCATGCATGCACACATAAAATAAATAAATATATATAACACACCCGGGTCAACTTCCTCTGTCACACCTCAAATAACCCCTGAGTGAATTCAGGCTAAGGTGAAAAACACCAGAATTACATTTGGGCAAATCTGATCTCAATCAGTGAGGATGGGACGCTTTTCTACTGCAGTCCAACTTTGTGATTTAGGCTAAGACAGGTGTATTTTTACCTAATCGGCGTACTGGAAATAGCTGCATTATTGTGTGTATGCAAGCGTAGACAATGGTCAGAAATGTTGGCGTGTTAACTGGTTTATGCTTACACTGATCATGACCTCATTCTGATCAAGATATTCACAATAAAGCGTTTACATGACGGTTGCTATAGTCGGAAAATCGGTTTTAATGGTGTGGATATAAACTTAGCCAGTGAGTGCAACTGCAGAACACTCACACACACACACACACACACACACACACACACACACAAGCGCTCACCTCATAGATGCCCTCTCTCCCGAATGCGTCCGCCACCCATTTGCTGGTCATGGTAGCAGCCATGAGGGGTACGATGTACTCCAAACCGCCCGTCAGCTCAAACATGATGACGACCAGCGACACCGTCATACGAGTCACTCCACCTGGGCAGACAGGCGGAGGTGAGAGGTTAGAATCCACAGTGACATTATGCTCTTGAGCAAGGCAGCAACAGGTCAGACATGACTACATATTGGCTTAGTGGTCGCTTCACATAAACTGAGAATATAGAGAAGAGGACAGGGGGGGAAAATTCACAAATGATTTGGATTGACTAGACAACTGCAAGTACTGCACATGAGCTGCTGTTAGAAAAAATGTATTTCAACAGTTTTTCATCTGAACGTTCATCTGTTTTCAAAATTGTATACAGAAAGTTTGCGGCTGAAGTCACTGGGTCCGTTCTTAATCTAATGATATTCTCCTTGCTTGGTTGCGGCGAAGCAAACAATGCTCCTCTTTCAACGTCATGTCACAGCTCGCATCTGCGGCCTCCCTCCTCTAAGCAATTGGTAATTCAATTGGATGCAATGGGGTTTCATTCCAAAACGCTACATGTCCACTCTGGTAAAAAAAAAAAAAAAAAAAATGTTTTCCTTATGTTCGTTGCTCAATAATGGAGATGATTACATGCTCTCACAAGTGTTACCTGATGTTCACTGCTCAATATTTAAAAAAGATACAGATCATTTTGTAAGTAAGAGAACGAAAATTGCTAATAACTTCCACAGTGAATATTATGTTTCAGCCATCAAGCATTCTGTCAGAGAAGTTGTCCAATTTCTACAAATGGTGGATATCTTATTTCAGAATGAATCTTCAATTTGTCATGCGAAATGATGCAAGTAATGGCGAACTGATTTTCAGCGATGGAACAGCACATCTTCTTGTAAGATATGCTGTCGAAGGCGGAGAAGACCAATGAGCTCTAAATTCATGCACAGCCAATTATCTTAGGGCAAGAAGCCTTTTTGTCCCTTATATCAAAATTCACCAGCCACTTGTACTATTTCACCAGCCAACTCAATTCTTAATACAATAGGAGCTGTGAATCATGGTTGGCTACCTGCCAAAGAGGCTGATGGAGCAGACAAACTCACCAGCCACAGCGACAATTTACCAGCATTTGGCTAGCGGCTGGTAGTAATTTCTCACTGATAGCAGCCCAGAGAAATGTAAGCTCACATAAATGATATCCCCTTCTGAAAACACTTTTGTGGGGAAATTACAAGCAGGGGGACAAATTACAGTTATGAAAATGCGATCTTTGGCCCCTGCTAACTCAGATGTGATTCACTGGAAGTGATTTTTGTTGAATGGCGTTAAAAGCCTTACCAGTAGGCTATCATAAAGTAAGGAATGTGCCCAAATTGCTACGGAGTCATACTGCAAGATTAGGAACACATTTCAGAGAGAAGGAAACCAGAAACTGTCAGCTTCAGTCCTTTTTCCATCTCTGTCTGAAATTTGTTACAGAACTGCTAGAAGGATATATATGGCATGTTAAACTGTAAGCTCCGTATAGTTTACACCCTCTCCTCATGTAAACCACACTAAATGCCAAGAATAGAGTACCCATCTGTTTTTATACAAATCAAACCCTGAGAATGATGAAGCACACCAGCTATCTATTTTCTGTACTGTGCTATCACAAAGGAATTGGGAGGGAAAGCTTCTCTAATAAAGGAGTAGAAAGGTTCAGGGAGAACTTAAATCTAAATAATCTAATAACACTGATGGGCGTAGCCATTAATGGTGTTTGATCCACTTAGATCATCAGTTCCAAACCTGTTTGAACTTATTGCCAGTGATTAGTGCTAGTTTTTAAAAACCATGGTGAAAATTTTCTCAGCTCCAAATCATTAGTGCAAACCTTTGTCCACTCTTAGCCCAACATAAATTACACTGTTCTACAATTCTGTCAGTGTGATAATTGAACAAGTGTTCTAGAATTCTAGTCCCAGGATAATCAGACTAGTGTTCTAGAATTCTAGTCCCAGGATAATCAGACTAGTGTTCTAGAATTCTAGTCCCAGGATAATTAGACTAGTGTTCTAGAATTATAGTCCTAGGATAATCAGACTAACTCAAGACTGACTAACTAACTAACTAACTAACTAACTAACAGATAACTCAAGTAGTGTTCTAAAATTCTTTTCACCTGATACCTGATCTAGTGTTCTAAATCTCTGGCCCCATGAGAATTTACCTAATGTTCTAGAATTCTGGCCCCATGAGAATTTACCTGATGTTCTAGAATTCTGGTCACATGATACTTGAACTAGTTTTCAACAATTCTGGTCACATGATTTTTGGTGTTTCCTTTAATCTGCTTAGAGCACCAGAGAAGTGAGGTTTACTGCATCAGAGCAATTCAGAAAGTGACAGAAAACTAGAATAAATTGAATTTCACAACACTTTGATTTTCCAAAATGCCTGGTACTTATATAAGAATCTACATGGCGAACCCCAGGGCATCACCGCCACACAAGCAGCAGCCTCACCTAGACATGCGGCGGCCCCCACCATGGCGTAGAGCCCCGGGGTGATGCAGTCTGCTCCCGGTGAGCACCAGCCTTTGAAGATGATCCAGTCGTGGTTGTAGTAAGCCAGCTGCTCCATGCCGACACCCAGCAGTCGGCCGGCTATGGCTCCGACCGCCATGCTGGGGATGAACAGACCAGAGGGAACCTGGACGGATGGAGGGAGAGGACAGAACAGAGAGATGGACATAAAGCTTTATACAGTGTTGCAAATTCCATTACTTCCATATTGTACAAAGTAATTTCCACAACAAATATGATGACAGTTAGGATGAGTTTTACTGATCCCCACAGGGAAATTGGGTCGTTGAAGAAAAGAACAGGATATTGATGAAAATACAATAAATAGACAGCTGATTTAATGCCCTAGGTCTTATTTTATGTAGCTGCAACTAACACTTGGGATAAAAGCTATCAAGAAATTTGTGATTTAGGTTATTGTTTAACCCAGATGAGGATGTCTACTGTCAAAACTCTTCATGTATTACAGATAACAAGAACTTAATTTATCCTCAAGGGGAAATTGGCTCATTATAAAGGTATCTAGGCGATAGGTATCAATATAATAGATAAAAAGATTAAAGACACAACATCCACATCATGCTACTGTTGAGTTACGATTGGATGGAAAGGATTCTCGCCTTGTTGACTATTAACAAATGTAGACACACTTAAATGTTTGCACTTTACAGATTTACAAATTTACAGTCTAGTGCTGGAGCATATATGCAGAATGCAAAAATGTCGATATTCAAATGATCAGATTTACAGAGCAGATGTGCAAATTTGCATCTCTAAACCAAGTTCTGCATCGAGGCTGAGTGTGCAGCGACTCCTGATTCAAGCTTCAGTATTGCAACAGCAGCAACTCAGCTAGAGTGCAGCCTCTCTCTTCATCCACATGTACACACTGTGGCCACTTTATTAGGTCCCAGTTTGTGCAAACAGCTCGCTCCTCCAGCGAGCCACATGACAGTGAGTCATGTGTCTGTGACTCGGTATATAAAGCATGCAAAACGGGTCGAGAGGTTCAGTAACTCTTTGACTGAATGTTAAAATGAGCAAGATGAGTAATGTAAGCAACTGGAACTAGAACACCAGTTCAAAAACCGGTTCCAGCATCTCAGAAACAGCTGCTCTGCTGGGATTTCCAGAGAACGGTGCAATAAATGAAACCAAAATCAGTGGCAATCGTGTGGGCGGAAATGTCTCATCGATGAGAAAGTTAAGAGGAGAATGGCAAGAGTCGTTCAGGCGGGCCACAAACCACTCCGTACAACAGCGATGTACAGAAGGGCATCTCTGAGCACACAACTACAGCAGCATGTGTGTGTGTGTGTGGACCAACCTTCATGCCAAAGGTAACCACGGTGATCATCATCTTGAAGAGCAGGGCCAGGGCCAGCTGCCACAGAGCGGTGTAGAGGCCTGGTCCTGCCGGCCGGTCTGCTAGGGTGTTACCAACACCTGTTTCTGATATGTTGGCTGGCTGGAAGCGGGAGAGAGGGAGAGAGGGGGAGAGGGAGAGGGAGAGGGAGAGGGAGAGAGAGAGAGAGAGAGAGAGAGAGAGAGAGAGAGAGAGAGAGAGAGAGAGAGAGAGAGAGAGAGAGAGAGAGAGAGAGAACATTAATTTTACAGGGATTTGTCTTGGGCTACACTTTAAGGCTTGATTCTGATTTGAAAATACTTTTCACACCCATTCAATATTTTTAGACCCAAGGAGAAAGAGAGATGATAGAAAGAGACAAGGAGAAAATAGGGAAGAGAGAGGCACAGAGAGATAGACAGAGAGAAAAGAGAAACAAAAAAAGGTGGAAGAATACATTTGAAATGGCTCAACTGGATCAGAACAGTAGTTCAGGCAAATGAGATAATTACCAACAACATGCTGCTCCCCCCCCCCTCCTCCCCTCTAAATGGGGAAGTGTAAAGCTTAAGATTTGCTTACTCTCTGGGAATGGAAATGACAAACCACACACAAACCTGTTGACTAGCTCTCTCTCTCCACACACACACAAACAAACACTCTCCATTTTCTCGCCCCAGGCACACACAAACAAATCTATCTACTCCCTTCCACCACACACACACACACGCACACACACACACACACACAGATCCAATTTCTGTCAGCTGACCGGTTTGTAGCCGCAGAGCTGCGAGGAGTCGAGCAGGGAGCAGTCGTTGAAGAGCTCGGAGATGAGCTCGGCTCCACTCATCCTGGTGTAGCTGTTTGGGTAGGAGAGCAGGGCGGTGAGCCCAGCGACCACCAGCACCTCGATGATGGGGTAGTGACCCAGACGAGTGGATTTACCTGGGAGACAGAGAGTACATATTATTATTATTACTTATTGTTATAATACCTATTATTTTAATTATTTTCTTGTTTTGGCAGTAGTAGTAGTAGTAGAGACAGACAGACAGATACATGCGTAACTGCTAGGGGTTAAATAAAGAAGAACAAAGGTAGAGGGGAACGGTTATTGTGTGTGTTTGTGTGTGTGTGTGTGTGTGTGTGTGTGTGTGTGTGTGCACGTATGTGTGTATGTGTTGTATGCGTGTGTGTTCTTGTACTTTTATCGCTGTGAGAAGTTTTAGTTTTAAACGTGAGGTTTTGAAGTGAGGTGATTTTGGTCTGTCCTCATTTTTTTAAAGGGTTTGGGATTAGGATTAGGTTTAGTTTAGGGTAAAGGTTAAGATTAAGAGTTAATTTAGGGTCATGACTTGGGCTTAGGGTTAAGTTTAGGATTAGATTTAGGTTAGAGTAAGGGTTAAGATTAAGCATGTAGTTGAGAGGGCCAAGGTTTGACTTTAGGAAATGAATGTTGTCAATGGAAGGTTCACACAAGTGTGTGTGCATGTGTATATATATGGGTGGACACACCATATATTCTCTCAATCAAGAAAATGAACAACTCCAGACTGTGTCGGCACATTTCTCCAGTCCTGTGTGTCACCATTAAATCTGTCCACTCACGTCTCCGGCACCAGGCGATGTTGGCTCTGATGAACAGCGCCCCCCAGAGGCCTCCGAATATCCCCAGCAGTATGAAGGGGCCCAGCTCCAGCAGGTGCCAGGGGGCGTGGAACTCCACATAAAACAGCACCAGGCGGCTGTTTCCGAAGGGGTTGATGGAGCGCAGGGTGAAGGCCGCGACCAGGGCGGCGAAGAACGAACGCCACAGGGTCTTCAGAGGGAAGTAGTAACTCACCTGGAGGAGGACGTTTTTTTTTGGGGGGGGGAAGGGAGTGGGAGACAGGGAGAGAGAGAGAGAGCTTTAGATTGACAGAAGGAATATGTATCACCTCTGAAGATGAGAAAGAATCTCTGTCACTGTTATTAGTGAAGAGAAATTGGATTTACATAACACAAATCACAATGTCAAACAGGGAGTCAATAGCTGAAAAGGTCAGTCTGACGGCATTGGTCCTCCTCACCATATACGTTTCAAAGATAGAAGAAGATACTGGCTCACACCAGTATCCTAACTGGGATTTTCAACAAGCTCTCAGTTTATTAACAGAGTATAACATTGCTAAGACATGGTTTATTTCTCCTCAGACCGGGGTCAAATTGTATATGCAAACCATTTTTCAGGCTTTGTTTTATCCTACTTGGGTGCCATCTGGGTGGGGTTTGCCAGACAGAACAAGTGCCAAAAAGATTAAACAAGCACAAGAAAGTATTTTAAAACCAGTTCAGACTTTTTGTTTTCAGTAATTGATGTGGAAAACCCCACCCAACTGGTACTCTAAGCAGGTTAAAACAAACACTAAAAATCATTCGCAAATACTCCTGATCCTGGTCTGCATGCTTCACTGTGTCAAAGTCTGAAATATTTTTCAGCATCTAAAAGAGACATCAAAGACAATCAATTTTTATTGTTTTGAAACTACTACTTACCAAGATGTGATTTATAGACGGGTCAAAATAAACAGGCAAGTAACTGATTCAAGTAATTGTATAGATACTTGAAGCAGTAAGGGTAAGCTAGATTGGATAACTGCACTCACCTCCTCAAGGCTGAACAGGACTCCTCCTATTGGAGCGCCAAAAGCCACGGACACGCCCACTGCTGCCGCTGCTGACAACACCTAAGACGGGACGATGTAATAAGAAATAAGTTAAATTTTATTACAATACAACTGAGACCCTTAATCCAAGCAGGATTAAGAATCAGGCAACAGGATGACTTTTAACTGGAGGACGTGCCCCATTTCAACAACCACCCATCCTGCCGAAGTGTCCCGAAGCAAGACCCAATAAAGTCTCTCATTATTATCACCCCGTCCCAGCCGCCTCGGCAAAGCCTACCTCTCGCCGCTTGGCCTCGTTCTTGCGGTACTTGGTAAACAGATGGCACAGTATGTTGGCGCAGCAGCAGGCTACGTGGACCAGAGGGCCCTCTTTCCCTAAACTCAGCCCAGAGGAGACGGCCAACACCAGGGTGATGGTCTTGATGATCAGGGTCCACTTCCCCAGGTAGCCGCGGATGATGAACCCACTGAGGATGGTCTTGATCTGAGAGAGAGATTGTCATTGTGTCAGACAGGAGAAACAATGACACTGTAAAGTATTTAGACAAATTGATTGACAGTTAATTAATAGTTGTATATTTTATAACATATCAATTGTATATTTAAGATTGATTACTGTTGTTTGAATTTGAATTTGTTGACTTTTCTTTGGCAATAAGTACGTTTGTATTTCATGCCAATAAAGCACATTGAATTGAAAAAACATTGAATTGAGAGAGAGAGGGAGACAGAGAGAGATGGAGAGAGAGAGAGGAGAGAGAAGGAGAGCGCGAGAGGAGAGAGAGAGAAAGAAAGAGAGAGATGGAGAGAGAGCGAGAGAGAGGAGAGAGAGAGAAAGGAGAGAAGGAGAGAGAGATAAGAGAGAGCGAGAGAGAGATGGAGAGAGCGAGGAGAGAGAGAGATAGAGATAGATAACAGATTCATTTTCTGAGAGAGACAGAGACAGAGAGAGAGAGAGAGAGGGAGACAGAGAGAGAGAATGTGGATCTAGTTACTGGAAACCCCTGCCGTGAGAAACAAGGCAGAAAGTATGTACTAATGGACATGAAGTGAACATTTCTGAGGCCACCTGCAGTTTTATATCACAGCACTTGTCCGGTCGGATGAGAAAAGCGCTTCGTAAATACAGAGTTATGGCATCTAAGAGGGTGATGATGAAAAATATGTCGAAATAGCTCTGTGTGTGATATATCACAGAGAAACCCATGGAATTTATTGGGATAGCAGCAGTGTTTGTGTGTGCAGGAAGTCTGTCGGTTTGTGTGTGTAGGGGGGATCAGGATGTGTTTGTGTTTATGTGTCTGTATATGTTAGGGATGGATCAGATTGGATATGCGTGTGTGAGAGCATAAGCAAATCTTCAGCTTTTATTTCCCCATTGAGAGAAGAAGAAAAAAGAGAGAGAGAGGGAGAGAGAATAGTGGAGAGAAGTGGATGGGTTTGTGTGTGTAGCGGGGGATCAGAATAGGTGTGTGTTTATGTGTGTGTGTGTGTGTGTGTATATAAGGGGTGGAACGGTTAGGTTTGCCACTTTTCATTTCCCGAGTGTAAGCAAAACTTTAGCTTTTCTTCACTTCCTTCACTTGGAGGGAGACCAGTCTGGATTTTGGATAACGTTTTTCTCAATTAAAAACAGTCAAGAAGTGCACAGACCTATTGACCACTAAGGACATTTGGATCAAAGTGTCCACCAAATGGCATTGATTATTATTAATGTATTAAAGTTTAAATTTGGATGGAGGTAGATAAGGAGGAAGAAATTGATGGATGCTGGGAAGATGTAAAGAGAGAAAAGGGAAGGGAGAGAAAGCAAGATGGATCCATCTGTTTTATGGGTTCATAAACTGAAAACATGGCTAACAAAAGAGACAAAAATGTGGAGAATATGGAAACAATTTAGAATACTATTCCCAAAGTTGGAGCAGTATTACTGTCCAACCAACACTTCATTAAGCGGAAGCAAATATCTCCAATCTGTTTCTTCCTGCAGCTTTCGCTGCGGCTTGAATCCTGGGTTAACATTCAAAAACAATAACAGAAAAGACAAAACCTGAACAGAAAGCTGTACGTGTCTGTGAACAAATATGCAACGCTAAGGCAAACAATGTGAACAATGCAGGGTGAAACCAATGAATGAATGAAGAATGAACAAAGGGGATAAAAAATGTATCTTGTATGCATCGGGAATGGTCCGCAGGCTAACATGCCGACCGATTAAGGAACAATCGCAGGCATTCGACGCCTCAGTACTTCCCCATACTTTTCCCCCCATTGTTCACTCTGAGTGCGGCCTTCTTACCTCTGGTATTCCCGAGCCGCACGCGTACGGAGCGAAGGCCCGGACCAGCGTGACGGCCAAGAAGGAGAAGAGCAAAGCCCAGAAGATGTACATCAGGTAGTTCACTATGTAGGCAAACGCACCCTGCATGGGACGCACACACACATACACACACAAGAAGTAGAGACATACAGGGTTAATCACTCGTTAATCAATACAAGAGCCTGTACCTGTACGCTGCAAATGATATTGTATTGAGAACAATTTGACATCCGTGTTTCATTTATATAGCGTGGCATCTCAACATCATTCATCCCAGATTCAGTAAAACTGGTAAAGCACTGGGGTTGTTTTGTAACGTGTCATGACAGTTCTCAACCAGTAGATGGAACCAAAGCACCATCAACCAAGCTGTTAGTGACATGAGAAGTATCACTCTGTGTGTGTGGTAGTTTCCTTTACCCTCCGACTTACTCCCTTACTACCTTAGTTCACCCTTAACCTTGATAAGGGTAATCCCTAATAAATATAAACTGTCTAGAACCAGTCGAATCCAAAGACTCTAAGTGATTATTAACTAGTTGCAAATTTGGCCACACATGCCAGAATCTGAATAGGGACGGGCCCATTGACGAGGAAATAGGAATTGAAACTTCCTCAACAAATGAATGACCACATGAATCCTTGATACAAGTTAGAAGAAATAAAACACCAAAGTGCAGTGTTTTTTGTGTGGCTCTTGATACACGTTTGAAAAAGTAAAAAGTACAGTTATGCGTCTCTGTTTATTCTCTCACCTCTGTGGTTCCCGTTATGAGCTCCGCCCAGCTCTGCCACTGCGGACAGCTGTCCCTCTCCTGAAACGTCGTCTCATTGGACGTCCAGCAGCAGTGCTCGTGGTTGAACCAGAAGCCGATGAGACACACGCCTTCCTTCATGTCCGTCAGCCAGTGGGCCGAGATGTCGATGCCGCCGGCCAGAGCACCTGGAGGACGGAGAGAGAGGAGGTCAAGATGGTAAGAAGCAAGATGTACGACCGACGCTCCCTCTGAGCCAACGGTGTCCAGTCCTGTGCCACAGAAGAGTCTTCAGGTTTTCATCTGAAACACTACAGCACCTGATTTCACTAATTAGTTGAGGACCGCAATGGAAATAAGCTCGTGAGCTTTATTGTATGATCCTTGATGATTTTTTAAACTGTACGTAAAGACATTCTTCTCGCTGAATCCTATTCATGTACTTGTTTTTAAGATTATCAAATAAATTCAATCAATCAATCAGTTCCTCCTCTCCTGGTTGTGTTATGTGCAGTGTCCGAAATTCACAGAGATACGTCACCCGACCTGTTGTTAATGCCATTTCATGTATAGAATCAAGCACTGTGTGAAAGATTCAATGAAGACAAGAGCAGATTTAGAGTCTTAATTTAAAACTTGCTTACTCATAGGTGTCCTCGCACCTGCTGTGTGTCACCACATGGGAATTCAGTTTCAACTAATGCAGGCAGCAGAGAAAAAGGAGGAGGAACAGTCTGCAGAGGTTTAGACGCTATAGCTTTGTGTAGAGAGACCAAAGACCAAAGACTATAAAACAGAGGATTTCAAATGTTAAGGGTCTCAAAAAGTTACCAGCCAGTGTGGTGGGTGACGCTTGACTGATTTATCAGCCAAAGATAAATTTTACTGGCATTTGGCACTTGGCAGGTGTTCATTTTGGTGTATGTTATGGCAATGTGAGCAGCCATCATGATTTTGTACGTATGTGAGGTAGTGTGTGTGTGTGTGTGTGTGTGTGTGTTACCTGACATGAGTCCGACCAGCAGCATGAGCAGCCATCCAGAGAAAGCATCACTGACGCTGTGCAGCAGAGCCACAGTAGACTGTCTGCTCTTACTGGTGATCTGGGAGGACAGAGAGACGGAGAGAGGGATGGATATTTACAAACATACTGGGTGTAAAACGGGAGCATCCTATTGGCTCACCAGGCTGAGGTGTGTACTGTGTACTTCTACCGAGTGAAGAAACTAGCTTTGAGCAGGCTTTTGACCAGGAAGTCGTCGGTTCAAATCCCCAGATCAGGTGGGAAAAGTGAACGAGTGACACTTCCGATCCTTCGACTACTACTGTCAAGGCAGCATAGAGCGAGGCACTTCAATCCCAAACTCCAGTACAGCTGCCCAGTGGGTAAATAACGATTACAAATAGAGCTGAACAATTTCGAAATCGCAATATGAACTTCTGCAATTTCCAAATCGCAGAGGCTGCAATTAATTTCTTCAGAGAGAGAGAGAGAGAGAGAGAGAGAGAGAGAGAGAGAGAGAGAGAGAGAGAGAGAGAGAGAGAGAGAGAGAGAGAGAGAGAGACATCCAAAATGTATTTCAGAGCTGCAGGTAGTACAATATTGGTGAAAACCTTTCATCATACTATAAAAAAAATCAAATTAAAAAAAATTTCTGACAAGAAAAACTTGATGATATGAATTGCAGTTTAAATAGCAATTGCAATATTCTGTCAAATAATTGCAATTTGATTTTTTGTCAATATCTTTCAGCCCTAGTTAAAAATGCTGGTTGTTTGCCATGTGGTGACCACAAATTGGAGTTTACTAGAGTTGTACCTGCAATTTTCTTCACCAAATCTGTACAAAAAGCATTTTAATATGCATTTTCAGATCTATACAGTAGGTAGTTTCAGCCAAGACGCGTCCCAGCCGTGCTGATTATAGCTTTCATACCCGAGAAGGCATTCCCTGGCTTGATTATAGGTATGACGGCAAGGTAAACAGTGCTTTGTGCTAAATAATTATGATTTAGCCAGGGTTTTAACACCACTGCCCATCTTGCCCCAAACACACAACGCTTCCCTCCTCACCTCTCTGTGTCTGTCTCGGTCCTTGCTCTTCTCTCGGACCCAGTCTATGGTGTTGAAGTCTTCGTAGGTCCCCACTCCGGGCGCCGGGTCCTCCAGCGGGTCCACCAGCTTACTGGGCCCGTTACCGTTCATACCGGCCGGTCTGGCGCTGCTACCGTACTCCTCGTAAGATCCTGGGAGAGAGAGAACACACAGTTGAGACCCACAGTAACAAGCTCACATTTTATGCCTCTTGTTGAACCTTTTTCCACCATGTTGTGTTCTGTTGTCATTTAGATTCTGTGTCAAATTCAGAGGATTTGTTTGTCATCTTTAGTGCTGATATTATAATTTTGATAATCGATTAATCATTTATCAAGTAAACACACCAAACATTTGCTGGTTGCAGCTTCACAAATGCTAAGAGTTGTTTGCCTTTGCTTCCGTTTCATATGATTATAAAATTAATACTTTGAACAATCACTTTGGGCTCTGGGAACTTGTGATGGGCATTTTTGTGTGTTTCTTTTGTTTATTTGTTCGTTTTGAGGTGAGATGTTCTTATAAACCCACTGGTTTTTGAACATACTGTGCACATGTCTGAATTGGGTGTAATGATAGAATTATAGAAAAATAGAAGGAATAAATGTATCAAGACATGCATGTGAACTCACTCACTCACACACACACACACACACACACACACACACACACACACAGCGAGCCAAAGAACTCCTGCAGCGTTTCCCACACATACATTTGTTTTGACATACAACAATATCAGTCAGGCCCTCTGAGAACTGATTTCAACATATTTCAACAGTGCTTCTTCAGCCTTGCACACACACTGTCTTTTCTGTTGTTATGGGTAGTTTATCCACCTCTTAGCTGCCAAATAACCTAAATCCAATGGGAAACACTATAGTCAGGCTAGCAGTGTGATGGTATATTTCTCTCTAGCTGGGGTGGGATTAAAGTTTATGTTTCCAAACAGTCAAACAGAGACATTCGCAGTGGGGGATTCAGAAATTCAGCCAGGGTTCATGATGAGAGGGAACATTAATGTTTCAACTCACATTTTCCCTTAAACGTAAAGTTAACTTGGAGTATATGTTGAGTTCTATTCAAAACACTTTATGTCCATTTTGAAGGAAAAACAAAAAAACAAAAAACATAACCTCAAGTTTATCATTTGATCCAGTGGAATATCTTGAATAGAAAAAAGATGGTTCACACTCAAAAAGAAGTAGGTTTTCCAAACCTTTTATGTTCTCATTATGCCAATTTTCCTTACTTTTTTTTTTTTTCTCCTTATATGCAGGACAAACATCACGCACAAACGTTTTGGCTAGTGATTTAGAAAAAATTAAATAATTGCATAATGAGAACATAAAAAGTTTGGAAAATCTACATCTTTAAAATATATACTGTAAGATCCAGTTTATGAAAATGATATCATTTGTCAAACAAGATTTTATGTTACCTAGTGTCCTTTAAAAAGTACCATGATTTGCTATAATTTTGAGGATGAGGATTGATCAATCATATTTAAAGAGTGGGTGGTTGTTGCTTTTTTCCCCAGATATCTCATTTTGGAAAGAAACATATGCGAGTCTATGCAGAAATGTGTGGTAGCAAAGCGGAGGCTCTCTCCTCTCAGATCCTCCATCTTAACGGACTCCAGCCACACAAAGATGCACACACACACACACACACACACACACACACACACACATCTTGAGAAAGTGCTGGCACTAGCAATTACAGTATTGTTGCTGACTATTGTTTCTGACCAAAAAAGAGAGGTAGGGAAACCAACCAGAGAAGAAGAGAAGGAGTAGAAAACAATGTGTATTGTAACCTCATGGAGTAATATTGATAACACTATTCTAAACAATACTGTATTGATGAGCATCTGAGGCAGAAAAACCACAAAAAGCTATGAAATCGACTTTAGATTTACATTTCTCAGGCGGCCCAAAACAAAAGAGCTTGTGTGCGTGGCAAAGTCTGAGCTGCGATCAGCGACTATAAAACACATCAGCAACCAATCAAAAAAGCAGCTCTCGTCTGGAACAGGAAGCGACGCGGGAAGCGAAGCCGCTTCTGATTCAAGCTTTGTGCGAGCAACACACAATAAGAGTCCCGAGCGAAACGAGCGGAGCCACCGTGGGACCCAAACAATCGTCCGAGCTGAAATGTGAAACGTCTTTCATCTGGGCTTTAATGGAAGACATAATAAGAATCTGAATGGTGGCTTCCTGTCTGTGAGGCCAAACAGAAATTCACTGAGCTCAGTCTGAACAGAGAGAACAGACTGAGAAACAGACTGGGATCTGCATGCAAAGCCTCAGCGTCCTACAGCTGAGAGAAAGGCAGTTGGTACGGCGGATATCACTTAGCCTAAACAAAGTTTCATATCATCTTTCAGCCACTAAGAAAAATGCCAGCTCAGTTCAGCTTAGTCTTTGTTACAGTCCCAGAAGAAAACTGGTTTGCAGTAAATAAGAGACAATAATGCAGAGTGCAACACAATAATACTCACATACAAGCAGAAAATAACTATATTCGTCTCCATTCAGGGCGTCTACACATTTTTCATTTTAAAATTCCATATTTGTCAAGACTTTGATTTTTACAGAACGCAGAATCATAACTCATTGTTTTATACGTCTGACTATAGGCTGATAATATTACAATCCTTAATATCATACACAGTCTGTCTCAGGGGAAAGCAATGTGCAGTGTGACCATGAGTTTCCAGACTTTGTCCAATTTTTTTTGTGTTTTTCCATATTTTTTTATGACATTTTCCATACTTTTTCATATTTTCCAGACCTTTGTGGGAACCCTGTACATTGAAATGCCTGAGCAACTCTGCAGTTTATAGTCATCTGCTTGGTAGCTTGATGGCAGATGGGACAGCTGAGCATTTGTAACGTTTGCACTGACTTCTAAAATGTTTGTTGTTATATCTCCATTCCTAGCAGCTTGCTCAAATCTACATCTTTCTCTCTACAGACAACAGCCATCTTTCTCAACATGACTCCTATACTCCTATACTAAGTTGGAGGGGGGGGGGGGGTTGCTCTGAGACACAAAAGACAAAAAGCTCATTATGGCCAGGGTGTGCTCTGTGACAGGAGGATTTGCATACCTGAGCTGACTAGTTAGACTGGTTTTACAAATAAATGATCAAGGATGATCTCGGTAAATGACTGAATTACTATTGCTCTCTTTCTGTCACTGACACACACAAACGAGCAAGGAAAGACAATGTATACTCTGTGTAGAAGGAAAGTGGTTGTCACACAAAAACAGACTTTCCTCAAACACAATTTACGGTATAATGTGATGATGGTTCAATGTATTTAAAGTGTTCAGTGACTTTGAGATATCACTTTGGGATATTTCCAGCAGAGATCTAAAACATTAGCGGTAAACGTCAGGTTTTGGTGTCAGTCCCTCAGAATCAAAGAGCGAGGGCTTCTTTCTAGAGCCGCCATTTTGCACCAAGAGACGTTCAACAATCATACAGGGAGAAATCCATCGTAGAAGAGGAGAGAGACCAATTTCTCCACCCACAGGAGCAGGAGAGAGACCAGAATGCACTGCAGCTACAAGACAGGTTGGGGTTTGAGTGAGGGGCATGGCTGCAATCATAGACAACCCACAGCTGAATGATCACACATAAAATCTACTTATATGCCCATACGCCCACCTTTGACTGGAAGCAACAAGTTCCCTAATTCTCTGGGTGTTGTCGGAAGTAATTCTGGGAAATGTAGGAAATCACTAACTGAAGTAGTTGTAGTAGTAGACAAAGCAGGTTGGGGGAAAGCAGATACACCAAAAAAGTAAATTACAACACTTCATCACAAAATAACTCCTGGAATACAATAGAATATCACAAATTGACTTTGAGGCCGATACTGATTGCATGTTTGTAAGACTCAAAAAGGACAAATGCAGGGGCAAAAAATGCTTATTTTAAGATAATTTAGTGGTTTTATACAGAAAAACATGCTAGTTCTATGTTGCTAATTTGACAGTTGTATTAAGTGACTCACTCTCAGAAAAAAAGGTCACAAACGACAACAACCACAGGCTTGTATTGTTCTTGGGGGTTCAGTGCCTTGCTCATAGGCACGTTAACGGCAGCTGGTCAGAGATCACAGAGCGTGTTCATTTCCTCTGTCAAGTCATTCAAGCTTTATGTTACAAAACTCTGGCTCATCTTACGTAACGCATCACCGTCTGGATAGGTTACAAGGCAGGAGTCAGCTGACTGTAAAGAAGCCTGTAATGTAACGAGACCGCAGTCTAAACCAGAACACTCTGGAAGGACAACTAATAACAAAGTGGATTACACTGACAGGAACAAAACAATTAGCTGCACCGTTGTACTTCACATATATGACACTTATGCTACTCCAACTGCTCCAGCTCAGAGCCAAAATTCACCCCAACACTGATATTCACAGCTGTTATGCTTGTAATCAGTGATAATTCAGTCAATGAATATCTCTCCCAAAGCTGGAAACAAACACTCTCTTCAAAGCATCATCTGCAGACACATCCTTGAGTCATTGCTGTGACAGTTAATGGAGGAATGACACAGCAGACAGTTACAGTTCACGGGGTCGCTTTACAGGAAAATGGGTGGTAAAGTACTGTCAACACTACAGTAAAAAAAATTCTAAAATGAGATATCCACCATTTGGTAAAAAAAAAAAAAAAAAAAAAAACACCTACTCTTACAAAATAATTGCAGGCATGAAAGCAAAGCACATTATGATTTGAAGTTATGAGTCATCTTAAGACCTTTGTTAACAGAATTGTTAGGTTTTTGACAACAGAATAATCTGTATTTTCAAAGTAATGTCTGATGAATTTTAAGTGGTAAATGGATTTATAGTGTTTTGTCAAATCTTGTCAAGACGCAAAAGCTCACGTCAAAAAAGTCAGTCTCCAATTCATTTTTCATAGAGGAGCTCCCTCTCAGAGGATGAAGATTATTTTTTTTCCCACCAGCCAGAGTGGCAGGGGAAATCTCAAAATCAACCAGCCACTTCCACTGTTTAACCAGCCAACTTCATTTTTAGAATAGACCCTCAAAATCATAGTTGGTTACCTGCCAGAGTAGAAAGACAAATGAGCCACAGCAATGTTTACCAGCTTTTGACTGGTGGTTAGTGGTATTTAGAGCCATGGTTCTCTGGTGTCCAGCTTTGGAAAAGAGTTGTTCATGTTCAGAAAAACAAAACATTGAGACCACCTTCCCTCCTTTAGCACAATCCATGTCTTCAATCATGTCTAAAGGGTTACAGTTCCCTCTAAACTGTCTCCTCTCAATCTCCATCTCCCCTTCTTGACTGAAGTAGATTTAAAAGGCAAACTCACTAAGGGATTGTAGCTTTCACCTGGATCCAGCTGGTCTGTCTGTTTCATGGAAAGAGCAGGTGGTCCTGGCAGTTTGTGCATTCAGTGTAAAGTAGGTTCAAATACGCTTGCACAATGTTTTTTCTTGTCAATGAGCAATGATTAGACATATCAAATATTTATTCCGATTGCACTGACTGAATAGGTTGAAAAATAATTTATCTTCACAGAACTGACTACGATCATATGAATCTTAGTGTGTGTCGATTTCAATTTAGGTTAGGTTTCCCCCATTAACAAAACAACAGAATATAAGTGAACTTTGGACCTTCTTAGTTATAGCCAAAACACAGGCTCCATAAAGCCTTGAGAAAATGCAATCATTAAAGCTGACATAACCCAAACACTGAGCAAAACAAACACAAATCAGTACAAGAATTTGTCAGTTTAAAGCTACAAACTAAAACTACCATTTACATATCTTGGTTCCAGCTTCACAAATTGATGCTTTTCTCTGTTTCATATCATTATAAAATGAATACTTTGGGGGTTTTTTTGGCTGCTGGTCAGACTTAAGGAAACAATTTTAAGACTTCACTTTGGGCTCTGGTAACTTGTGATGGCCATTTGTCATTATTCTGACATTTTATAGACTAAATGATTAATCAATTAATCGATAATGAAAATAATGTAGTTAGTTGCAACCCTAAACACACTGCTCTATACTGACAACAATGAAATGACAACAAAACACTAACAAGTAAGGATATGAGTTTGACTTTATCTGACCTAAAAATAGAGGAAAACAGCCTCTCTGACCCCAAACATGCATGAAGTAGGAAATACAGCAATATACACAGAGATAAAACTGGTTTTGGAATTTGTCGTGTGGCTGTTGCTAGTGACCTTTGTGTCAAATACACTGACTTACACAGCTGTGCGCACACACACACACACCAAATCAATGTCTATTTCCCTCATGCACATGATTAGACTACAGAAACATTAACCATATGACTCAGTGCTTGATGGATTGTAAACGCTCTCTAATAAGTAAACAACATTGTGTCACGGTTAAGAGCATCGGCACAAAACACACCCAGAATCATTTTACCGGAATCCAGACGCAGATACGCATGTGCATGCGCACAAAACCAAAACCACCGGTGGCTACAGTGAATAAGTTAAAGAAACGCATAAAACTGGTTTCCCAATCATGACCAGTGTCTGCGGTCACAAACATGTGGCTAAAACAGCCTGCTATGTCTAGTGGCTGCATTTAAAATTCTCACTGCAACTCATTCAAGACAGCAGGAGAGAAGAGTGCAGCATTTTTACCAGTCAGCAAAAAGCTATAAACAAAGTTCTCCTGTGTCTCTGTACTGTAAACACTGTCCCAGTCTAAGCAGTGACCTCACTCCCAGTCTTTCCCAGTCCCAAACTCACCATTTTCCACCAAATCCTCCTCATCCAGCGTCTTACTCCAGTACTCCCAGTCCATATCTCTCACTCCCAGCCCCAAACACCCACTGAGTATCCACAGTCTGTGTTACAACTCAAACTGGAAATCCCTTCCCTCGTCTGAACTCTCCTAGGAAGTGGACTCAGCAGAGTGCCCCCTCATTGGCTGAGACGCTGGGGAAATGAGTAACGATTGGCTAATCTGTCTGGGAAGTGGATGATGATTAGCTCAGCTGGGGGGAACCGGCTTTTTATATTTGGCTGAGCTGCTGTGGAGGCAGCGTGGGATTGGCTGAGGCGGGACACTGCGTAAAAAAAAAAGAAGGTCGTGTGTTTATGAGGTTATGAGGTCTTTGACCCCCTCGAGTCCTGTGGGACCTTGATAGCTGTCAGAAAGAAAGGCTGTGCTTCCGGTGTGATACGCAGGACTATATGACAGAGTTGGGGATCAATTTGCTTTTCAATTCAGTCGGTTCAGGAAATGAATTCCCTTCAAATTTTAAATGTTGAAAAGCTCTTGGCACGAGAACCAGCCGACTAACAATAATGTTTGTATTTGAAGCATTTTGTTCCAAAGTAAGATGTCTATCATTTGGAAAAAGTGGCACCCACTCTAACAAAATCATTGACTGCACACAATTAAAACAGACTAAAGTACATTTTAAGTATAGCAGGAAACCTAAGTCCTTGGTGGAAACAGTGAAAACATTTTTTACAGACTGGGTCCTCCATATTTTAGAGATACTGAATCAGTTATCACTTCAGGTAATGATACTTAGCATTTTGGAATATAGCCTAACTCTTCATTTTTACTTGCTTGAATTGAGTGAACTGACGCTGACCCGGTTTTGACCCTGTGAGTCTGTGTTACCTTGCTAGCCGTCAGACAAAAGGGCTGGGGTAGACTTTCTGTCAGATATACAGTACTGTGTATTTAAGGGGAGATAGAGCTAGACCAGAGTCAAATTCTTTCCCCTTACAAAAACCACTTCTTCCCAGTTGGTGGTGACTGCTGATACTGGCAAGCCTAGACAGCAGCAATTATTCTGCCCCTTACTTTCTGTCCTATGGCTCCGTTTTCTTGGAAAAATTGTGAAAAGACAAAGTCCAATAGTTACAGAGAGCGTACAGTGTTTCTACAAAGAAAGAATGACTTGATTTAACTTTGATTTGACTTCGAGAGACAATAAAAATGTACCCTTGAGGATGTCATAACAAACTTAATGAAGTCAGTTAGTGGTAGTCCTCAAGGGCAACAATTCAAAAAATACCATTTTAAGTGGTAATTTATTTTGTATTTTGGTGACATCTTTGTTGCCCAGCACTCATTGCTGTGGTGTTTCTGCACTGCACTTCCCAGAGTTCACCTGTCAATCAAACAGTGTGGGAGGAGCTAAGATTTTCTGTTGATTAAGTTTCTGTAGGTGGCGCTCTTTTCTTTGTCTGTTCAGCCACAAAATTGAACTGTAGCGAATGGACGCCTCACAGGTCTCTTAAACATCAACATGGAAGTGCAGTAAAACCTGCGGCACAAGAACGACCGCATGAGAAGCCTGTCTAAACCTCAGGCAGTTTAACCCCAGCTAGGTTTCAATATGCAATATGCAAAGTGATCCGGTTTAAGCACTTCTACAGGAAGTGGGTCAACAACATCCCTGGAACAACGCTGCTTGTTTCCAGCAAAAGATGTCATCAGAGAGAGGAGGCCTGCTGAGCTCAGCGCTAACTCTGCGTGTGTTAGTGTGTGTGTGTGTGTGTGTGTGTGGGTCCAGGGGGGGACAGAACTGGCTATAATCTTACATTTCCACAGAACATGAACAGATCTCAGTGTACCGTCCTTAAGACCTTTACGGAAAACTCTGGAAACTTGGGACACGCTTCCTCCGTCATATGACCGCCGGGCCGTCTGCCAGTTCTACAGTATGTTATCTATTGTGGAACGATTTGCACACACACACACACACACACACACACGACAGAAACACACACACACACACCAACACACAGACACGGTCCCCGTCATCACTTTCTCAGTTCCTGCCAGGAGGAGACGGTGAGGGGTTGAACCTTGACCCGCTGACGTCTGGTTGCCATGGGAACTGGCTGTGTGACCCCGGTGAGGCTTGACGATCACAACCAAAGCATCTCCGGAACATTTAGAGCAGACCAAGAGTCGCCAATTGTCATTACTTTGCCACGCCCACGTTTTAAATTGTATTTATTGGGTAATAAAGAGTCAGAGGAAATTGGATTAAGAAGGAATGTGCCTTTCTACAGTACATTAGATTAACTTTGATGTCGACAAGATAAAAGTTGCTGTCTGTTACTAATATGCAGGATGTGATGTAACTGTCCTTTGTGCTATAAAACTAACGTGAGCGCCTTCATAGCTACCTGGCTTGGATGTTAGAGGAAAGGGGACTTGGCTGTTTGTCGCATGTCATCCTCCTCTCTCTCCCAGTCTTTTCTGTCTCTCTCTACTTTATACAGTCTAATAAAGGCAAAAATGCCCAAAAATCAAATGGGCACTTCCCATGAAAGATCTTTTGATGAATTGAACCCATAACACTGGCAACGCACCCAGCAAACATTTTGACATTGCATCGATGCACCAACGTTGAAAAGTCGACATCTGTACTCGTTTTGTGAAGTGGGGACCTGAGCATCTTTCTGATACCAGTTCAAAACATTTTCCAAATCTGTTTTGATGACTTTTAACCAATGCTGAATTCAGTTGGTCAACTCCTGCACACCCTGCCGTCTGTGAAATGCTTGCTGGGTAGGCTGACACTTCGCCCACAGCCTCTCACCCAGTAATTTCCAGCCTCACCATCGATCTCAATAACAATGGGCGAATGCAACTTGCTTTATCTGAAACAAAACCACACAGGCTGAATATATAATTAAAACAATGACTAGTTTCAGGTCACCTTTAATCGGTATCTATGACTCATTCTTTGTTTGAGTCACACTTTGAGGGCGACAGTAGACGAAAGGTTAGGTGAGCAGGATTATGGCCACAGGGTTGCCAGTTTGAGTCTCTTAATCAGCTGGGGAAATCAAAACTGCTGCTCTCTTGGATAAAGTAAGATTTTTATTGCTAGAAAGGCCAAGTTGCAGTCAATGGACGGCTGTTGTGATGAATTTTACAGATGAAATATTGCAGCTTTCAAAATGTCTCTCCATGATTTTTCCTCAACCCAATTTCTGCACAAACCAGCGTTTTTTCAAAATCACACAAGGAAATAGCAGTTATAACTGTATTTTCCCCGTTCAATTCACAGCTTGTTGGCCTTCTCGTTGACCCCCCTCAAATCCACTGACCTTTCTAGCGCTGAAAAACGTCTCTTTTCATCGGCTTTTGTGATTCATTCATGCTCGAGTCACCCTTCTCTTTATACATTTGTCCATTCAATCATCTCTTTTTCTATTTTCTCACCTCCCCCTTTCATCCCTTCCTCCTCTGTTTCCTGTTTCACACAATCGCCACACATGACCTCGTGAAGTAAACACGGCCGTATAAAACAATCCTCCACAGAGTCAAACTGTGCCCAACGCTATGTGACTCACTGCTGGTCAATCATTACATCCTGCTGTCACCAGTTAAGGTGCAACAGCCAGGCTAAAGAGAGTCTAACAGTAATAAAAACAACACCGACAACAGTAAGAATGATCGCAACTGTAACAACAACAATCATCTTCATTTGTATAGCACTTTCCAAACCACAGTCATAAAGCACATTCCAAAGGAGGAGATAAATAAAAAAGAAACAGTAAAAGGTAAAGAGCGGTATAAGCAATCCAGGAAACATAAAAGCAACTTGTAAAAAAAGGGAGATCAAGAGAAATTAATAAAAGATCATTACATAAAAGCAAGTTTATAAAGTGAGCTTTAAGAAGTGATTTGAAAGACAATGCTGATTTCAATCTAGACTTCGAGCAGCTCCCTGTTGAAACAGCATCAGGCTGCAAACCGGCTCAAATAGGGTTAAAAGGACATTTTATTTGGTGGAGAAGGACTTCAGTTGATGGGTTAAGTGGTATCCAATTACAAGAAAGCATAGAACCTAGACTATATTCCAAACCACATTTTACTCCATGCAAAGACAACATTTCTGCCCTAGTAGACTTCCATCTGGCGGTCTTTATGCATTAAATAGAATGAGTTATGGGCCATATAGTGCTGCATGTTCCACAGCTTGTTTTGCAGAAAACCAGTTCCTGAAACATCAACGGCCAGTTCTGCAGATAATTATCAGTCACTCTCGGTTTCCTCTTGACTGTAGAGCGTTATGACAGAGAGGGGTCAAGTGGTGTCAACAGCCAACACTTGTACATGTGGACTAATACAAATATTTTCAGAAAATGAGTTGGGCAATATTAACGATGGGGTGAATCAACATGGATAGCTTAAAGGAGCTGCGTGTAGCATTTTAGCATCAATAAACTATGACCACATTCATTTTGAGACATCAGAATAACTACTGTAAACAAATGAGCCCATCAATAAAAAGATTGGCAGCCTCTACACTGCATTTTACATTGTGTGCCACTGAGTCAGATTTACCAGGAAATCTGCTGGGATTGCTTTATGGCAGGAACCACTTTTTGCTTTTAAAGTTAATACACAACTTTATTCCAGTTCCACTACTCCTACCTGCATATTCTACCTAATCTGAATGCATATTTGCTGTTATCAAGGGCTGATGTCGATTCTTATCCTTCTCCTTCAAGTAGAAACTTGCTCTTTGCATCAGGAAGCGATGGATTTGAAGAAGAATCTGGTCTTCGTTTTGATAAACACAAAATACTACATGTGGCACCTTCAACCTTCCATTATAGGAATAAAAAGTATAAAAAATGTGTAATGTTTATCATTATTTTCGGCCAAATTGGCTGCCTATGTTGCATTTTACATTACAGGGACTCAGTTGGCAAGTGAGCACTGCCATTGGAGCAGCTGGGGGTTATGTGCCTTGCTCAAGAGCACCTTGTTGGTACAGTAGATGCTGATGGAGGGATCGGCGAGTCTTGTTCACTCTTCATGTATTTGAACCAGCAACCCTCCAGGCACAAACTCTCCTCTCTAAGCATTAGGCTGCCGCGTCCCCAGGCAACAGGTTATACAAGTTGAAACGATTACAACTGCAGTAAAACGATGGCTCTTGTGAACGGTAACTTGGCAACTTCTGTAAACTCTCCATTTGTTCATGGTTGACCAAGTTCAAGTGGTTGTCAGCGTGCGCTAATGAGCAGTTAGGAGACCCAACAATACTTTCCACCCCCCCACCCACCCCACACACACACACACACACACAGAGGAATAGAAAGGGAGGAAGTTGAAATGCTAAAAAGGCAGGAAATAAATTGCAAGCTAAGAGTCTATTCATCTAAATGAACACAAAAGGTTGCTAACTCTTGTCACAAGTTTAAGTGTATTTTCCCGTCTAAATTTTAGTTATATGCACATTGACCTCTTGTAGGAAAATTAGCTTTTTGAGTTAAGCAACATCTGCCATCACAGATAACCACTGCAGAGGTTTTGTGCCGTTATTCATAATCTGAAAGGTGGACTCTGCAAGGGTGGAAGGTAAAACTGCAACTGAACAACTGCTGATTTCCCTTGAGGTTTACATACAACTATCTAATCAGTCTAGGGCCAAGAAGCATAGAGCTATTGTCAGGTGGAAACCTCGTACCTCCAGTTGTGCTGATTCTTGTGTTTTTACTGAGCATTACACAGTCCTTTGTGGGATGAAAAAAAATTGCATGACCGTCGGGCTTCTGATTTCCTTTCAAAACCCACCGTATAATTTCTAAAATACATGGTTGTAAATTTTTTTTTAAAAAGACAAGGCTGCGTTTCTTTATTCCTGAACAGCTGACACAGTGGAAATAAACGGTTTTCACTCGACAGCAGCAATATCCGTTGAGAGAAAAATCCCCCTCGCCAGACACTCTCCCTCCTGGCAGAGTCTTATCTCTCTGTTTAGACTAGTGCAGAACACGAAAATCAGGGTGATGACGTCACAGCGACATCACTAGTAACCAGGCAGCTCATATTAACATCTGACAGCGCTCCGTTCTAGGAAATCCGAATCATTTTTAGTCATATTTTTTAATGTACTGAATCGACCTGGAGGTAATTCTATTATGTTTTGGCAGAGATGTTGTTTTGATCATATTAGGATAGAGGATGCAGTTCAGTGATGTCATAATGACTGGGCAGCATCAGACGCTGCTTTTTCCTTTGCAATTTAAACCTTATTCAATCCGCTTTTAATGCAGTGGAAGTATGGTAATGTCTTATCAGGAACCGAGGCAGATATGTCTTGGTTAGACTAGTGACATCAGGAGTATCCAGGCCATGGTTATTGGTAGCATTTGACACAGCTCTTCCATTTAAGAAATCATTTGGACTTTTGTGATGTTTTAAGGACACCGAAAAAGCTTAAACCTAATGGAAACATGTTCTGTTGTTGTATTAGGCCTTGGTGGAGGTCTCTTTCTGTTTAGATGAGGGAAGAGAGACGCATCAAAATTACATTAAGACAATATATAATATACAATAGCTGTCACGAGGCAGTGCAGTAATGAAAGATAGTTTAATAATGTTCTTTTAATCAACTGATAGACTGTGCTCTTTTCATTCAGGCCTTAGCAAAGACTTCCTATTTAGATTAAGCAATCAGAAACACTTAAGGGGGCAATAAGTAAGATTCTTATTGCCACATAGCACAAAATGACCATAATATATCTGTGGGGGGTCAATAGGGTTGTTGACCAATATCAGTGACTCAATGGTTACTTTGCCAGGAACTCTGGCATCCCGGCTTTCAAAACAAAGGCTGAATGGGGCACTGACGTTGTTGACCTATACTATTTCTGAGTGAGTTCTTGCACCCAAATGAGGTTTAAATTCTGGTTCATACCTGTTAGCAATGCTAGAATATGAACTAGGGTTTCTCTCTCTGATTTCTAGCTTTGGGAAAGAGCGGTGCAAGTTCACAAACACTGACTGAACTGTCCTGGGGCACAGAAATAACATGTGAATTCTTAAAGTGGGTAGTACAACAAGTACAACAAATATGCAGGAATTGGTCTTGGTGCCGGGAGATATGTCACAACTCACATAGTGACATAATTCAATTTTTGCAGGGGAAATGGCTCTCATCAAGTGCAGAACACATAAGTAGTAGACTACATATCACTCTATATACAGTATATAAGTCTGTATATACTGTAAGTCCAGCAGTTCATTGGAATAATAAAAGATGTATTACAGTGACATCATGATGACACAAGCACAAACTGGTCAGACACGGCTCTTCTCTGGGGACTGCAAATCATTTTCATCACTGTTTTTAATGGACTGAAAACTCCTGCCATTAGGAGTTTGACATTTGACAAGAGCGTCACTGTGACATCACAATGACATCGGCAGTAACCGGGCAGCTCCAGTACAGATGTCACATAAGAGGAACTTACCAGGCTACTCGTACAAATGCTACTCTCTAATGCCATTACTCACTTTAATGGTTGTTTTTATGTCGCAGTGCAGTAACTGATTTGATGTCAGGTCATGCCAAAGTACTTTAAATCAGTTTGATACAGTATGTTCCCCCAGTGTGTGTGTGTGTGTGACTGAGAGAGAGAGAGAGAGAGAGAGAGAGGAAGAGAAAGAAAGAAAGAAAGAAAGAAAGAGAGAGGAAGAGAAAGAAAGAAAGAAAGAGAGAGAGAGAGAGAGAGAGAAAGAGAGAGAGAGAGTGGAGTAACTGATGATTCAAAGATGTGTGACCGCAAGCAATTCATTGAAAGCATGTGACACACACACACACACACAGAACCCTGCAATAGTAAAGATATATCTTATCAGTAGACAGCTACCTCTGACAACTAACGGACACACATTGGACTCTGAAATTCAACGCCTCTCACATGTTATCACACCTTCCTCTCTGCCATTAATGTAAATTGTTCCACTTGCATGTGAATCACAACGTACATCAATGAAAACGGTGCATGTCCATCACAAAAACACTGCATGCAGAATCCTTTGAGAAGCTTAATGCTGAACAGCTGGGATCAACAACTAAGCAACTACAGGCTCAATGAACTCAATTTCCACCAATCCAGCAATCCATCATTTTCTACTCCCTGCTCCATTTCTATATTTAGCAATTACGCCACAAACACCTAGCCTGAAGCAGGCCTTTTTCATTAGAAACAACAAATATATAGACACACTGGACGCTTGAAAGTTCTGAAACTATAAATGACAACTGTTAATTAGTTGTTTATGGATATGAAGTCCAATTGTGGTTAGCAAAACAGATACAATGCATATTGAACCCCTAACCCTGTTCTCTATTAACCTAAGAGTGGACATGCAGCTTAAAGAAACCTGTCATTGCATGGTGAAAAAAATAATACCGTAACGACTGGATTTAATACATTTTAATACTTTTTTACGCCTTAAATTTAGGTAACTTAGGACTTTATCCGACTTTTTAAGGACCTGCAGACATTCTGTCAACCTGCAGACAGCCTTTTCATGCTTTTTTTAATAAGCAAATGTAGCGCAACGAAAACAAAATGCCTATAATATTCCTATAGGGACTTACAGTGTGTCTGTGCTACTCAATAGTGAAGCTACAATGACCTTAAAGGCAATTATATGGTATTTTTTTTTATCTCCTATGGTGTCACTATACTGTTCCTACACTATTCCTGTAGGCACTGGGATAGTTTTTCTGTGACATTTCAGTAGTATGATCCTTCTAAATTCTTTTCATAACGTTACAGCATTCATACTCACTTGTTTGCACAGGTTGGATAAGAGAACCTG
This sequence comes from Centroberyx gerrardi, assembly GCF_048128805.1. Taxonomy (NCBI): domain Eukaryota; kingdom Metazoa; phylum Chordata; class Actinopteri; order Beryciformes; family Berycidae; genus Centroberyx; species Centroberyx gerrardi. The sequence goes on along the minus strand of NC_136019.1, from coordinate 5,604,437 downwards.
CTCATCCCAAAAGTTTTTTTTTCCACCACAATATTTGAATTAAGCAAATCCACTTACTGAACTCATGCTAAGTGAACTGGAACCCCAAAACACCTGGTAGCAGCTGGCTTACCTGAGCTGAGGGGAGGGACGTCGTCCGTGGTGGAGAAGTCCAGGGTGGCTCCAGCAATGTCCACCATCTCATCATCATCATCATCACTGGGGTGATGAAGGCCGTCGAAACTCCCCGTGCAGTATCCGGAGTTGTCCATCCTTCTGAATCCTGTTTGCAAAGTAAAAGGGGAATCATTTTGTGAAGCAGCATCTGGATTTACCTCTATAGCAGGTTGAGCTGGCTGGAGTTGAGCACTGGTTTTACTGTAACGTTACCTCTAATTTCGGACGTGTATTTCCGATACAAGCTCGTCCAATATTTAAACATTGTCACCAAAAGGTAGCGTGGCTTCAGCAACAGCGACTAAAGGGAAAGACTAGTTGTCTCCCCCTGTATTGATGAAAATAATTTCTGGTAACGTTAAATGACAGCGGGCTCTTGTGAAACAGCCTCCCGGCGGACAGACCTGACCGCAGCTGGTCCAGTCACCAAAACAAGCTCCAACTCCTCTGACAGTAATGACAGCTCAACTCCAGTTACAGGGAAGTTTAGCAACTAGTTCCGCTCTTATTCTGCAGAACTGCTATTAATATAGTGCCGCTGTTGTAACCACTGAAACCATCCACACCAGATGAAAACCTACTTACTACTTCAAGGTACGTAGCGTATTGCAGCCGTTGAAAGCTGATTATTAGCCTAGCTTGAGTCGTTAGCTATTATTCTCGTGCGAGCAAGACGATACCTGTCAAACAAACTCACAAAATAACCGTTAGTTAAGCTACGACGGCGGTATTGGCGTTCAACCGAGTAATATTTTAAAACAATTCACAGAGAAAGAAGGAAATAAGGCCCGAGGTTACCTCTGAAAAAGCAGCCGTCCAGGCGTTAGCTAAGCACTGCAGAAGTCTTATCTTGTGACTTGGATTTGCCTCACCGTCGTCTTACTGTAGGCTGCTTATGTCAACAGTAGCCAATGTAAACTTCACTCCACATCGACTGCTCCTTGGAAATCCTGCGTCATTCTCCCTCCGAAACGACGATTTTTAAAACCCAGGAGCTATTCTAAAGCCTGCCATAATGGAAACTACTATTGTTTGGACACATACATTAGGTAAATAGCGTAAAGTAATCCACTCTGCGCGTTGTTTTTGTGTTGTAAAGTTGCCAGTTATTCTGCAGACGTCAGACCACTGTCAAGCTGGCCGGAATAAAAATGAGACTTCCGGTCAGAACTTTCAAAATAAAACCAGTATTGACGGAAATAATCTTTAACAAAACTACATTTTTTGCGTTTATTTTACAGTCTTAGCTTCATTCCATATCTAATCTAAAAGTCCACTGAGTATTATTATATGTACCACTTTTGTTGTTCTGTGTACCATAATAGCTAATCATTCTCGTTTTCTAAAGCGGCAAACGTTACAGTTTTATTTTAAAGGCAAAGTCACTTAACCTCCGGTCTGTATAGCTGCATTGACGCAGCTGAACGGCAGGATGCGTTTTCCATGCCAGGAAAATCAGTCGAGTCATGAGCTATGGTAATCTCTCCAACTGGGTCAGTGGAGCAGGTCGATTTATCGGCCATCCTCTATTATAGAGATCAACTTTTCTGTCCATTTACACTGCAGTGTAGTCATCAGTTTATAATGTAAAAGATTTGGCCGTGTGATACTCTGAATATACTGTATATTCAGCAACAATCTGTTTCACGTTCATACAGTTACACAGTCCAAAAAGCTGCTTTTTGTTGCATAAATTATTCTGCACAATCTGTTGAAGAAGCTGTTGTTGAAGGTAAATCTTAAAGGTGCTATGTGTAGCATGTCAGCGATCCAGCAGATTTCCCTCCAGATCCACCAGGTGGAGAAACAGTGGAGGATGCAGAGTAGAGGCTCATAGAGGCTGATCATCTTCCTTACAATTTATTATTTTATTTTTTTTAAGATTTATTTGGCAGGGACAGTACACAAAATGTAAAAAATGTTTGAAAATGATGATAGAGGTGACCAATCGTCTCCATCATGGTCTCATTTGTTTACAGTAATTATACCAAGGGATCACAATTCATTTGATAATGATATATTGATGTTTAAAAATGCTACACATGCTGCACCTTTAAGAAAATAGAAACCCTCCAAGTGTGAAGATTGTTGATTTGCAGAAAGTTGAGTAGAACCAGATTCACAGTTGAAATGGCTAAAGAGCGACACCTTGTGGTCTGATGTGGAAATGAAAGAGAGAGAGAGGACCACCAGGTTTACAGTGTGTGTGTGTGTGTGTGTGTGTGTGTGTGTGTGTGTGTGTGTGTTAGAGGATCCTGGTTCCTGGTTTATGTCTGTCACTCTGATTAATTAGCCGCCTCTTTTCCTCCTCTTCCTCCTGACTTCCCCTTCTGTCATCCCTCTCTCTGCACACCTCCCTCCCATTCATCTCTCTCTCTCTCTCTCTCTCTCTCTCTCTCTCTCTCTCTCTCTCTCTCTCTCTCTCTCTCTCTCTCTCTCCTCCTAACATAAATATTTGTCGACCTTACCTCCCATGAGCGGGTGATACTTGGGTGATCATTCATTCATTCATTCATCAATTTCTTTCTTTCTTTATTTCGTCCTTCCTTCCTTCCTAGCCCTCTGGTCCTCCTCTTGGACAATCTCTCCATCCTTTTTTTTTCACACCCTCATGTTTCTCTCGCACATTTTTCACTCTCTCTTGCTTTCTTTCTTTCTTTTTCTCTCTCTCTCTCTCTCTCGCTCTCTCTGTCCATGTCTCCTTACATTCCTATCTCTCTGTTCTTAGATCTGGGTCAACTCTTCTTCTCCTTGTTCTTGTTCTTCTTCTTCTCTTCCTCGCGCCCCCGTGTTTGGTCTCCCATCCCTCTCTCTTCCCGTCTCTCCTTACACTCCCAGCTCTCTGTTCTCAGATCTGGGTCAGGCTGAAGAATGCGCTCCCTCACTCCTCTAAAACGCAGATTCTTCACTTTTACGACAGCTGTTTTCTTTATCATTTCTCCCCCTCCCCGCTCTCTGAACCTCCCCAACACACACACACACACACACACACACACACACACACACACACACTCCCCCCTCCGACACGACTCTGAACATTTCCCAGCCTGCTGAACTGACTGTTCGCTCCATCTGATTTTATAAACGACTTTCTGTTTAACTGCTGCAGCTCTAAAACGAGCTCCGGACTCCCTTAAAAGTACCACTCTGTCGAAAGATCCACATGTGTTATCGTCCTAACAAAACACAGTCACTCCCCGGGGGTGTGTGAAGTGGTTTTAGGCTGGGATGTGAAAAAATATCTCTCTAATGTACAGAAACTGTCTTATTTTTTTGATATTCATGAAAAATGTCAGTTTCTTATGGAATAATGCAGATTTGAAGTGTCCTGGGCTCCCTTCCAATAATTAATCAAGTAAAATAACATGAAAACGGGAAATATAATCAACATTTGGTGTCACAGATCAATCATTCTGTGTTTTTGCCTCCAGCAGAGGCTTGGGAACGGGCACTTATTTGTTTTTTCTCAAGTCTCAAGTCAAGTCCCAAGTCTAAATGTAGAACAGCAAGTCAAGTCAGAACAAATCAAGAGTCCAGTATCAATTTAATATCTTAAAGAAAACTAAATATCTAGGACTTTTCAATGCAATATGGTTTTAATAGGATAAAAACTTGGTAAGAGCATCATGAGTTTGATTTCTATAATCAGTTTCAACTTCAATAAATTCAATCATTCCATACAAATTCAGAAAACAGAATTTAAATTCAGTCGTCCGCTGGAACAAATCTCATCACTTTCAATCTGAGTCATTTACACAAACACAAGATCTCAAGTCAAGACTTTAGAAACCTTTTCAAGTCATCAGAGTACAAGTCAGAGTCGAGTCCCAAGTCACCAGAACCCAAGTCAAGTCAAGTCTCAAGTCTTCTCTTCATGCATCAAGTCAAGTCTCAAGTGATTAAAACTGTGACTCGATTCCTCACTTCTCCATATCAGAGTAATGGATAAACTGTATCTTAGGCTATGGGATACAATTATTGTTACTTAATCTGTGGTTTGGGGCCTTAAAAGGGTCGCTGACCTGCTGCAGATCAGTCGCCACATGACAGGAACATCAGCATGTTTTAACGACTCTTGCTCTCGGAGCTTGACAGCAGGTTTTAAGAACCCCTGCCCTCGGGGAAATTAACACCAACACTAAAAGGAGTCGCTCCGACCTTCAACTCTTAAACGAGTCTCTTCATCACTTCACCCGGCTCTCCGTCCCCTGCAGAGCCGCCGAACGACTCGGCACTTTCTGCACCCCACTCCTCATCCGTCACCCCCCAATTTGGCCTCGACCGTATTTACTCAACCGTCCCGCCACATTCAAACAACAGTTCCCCCCCCCCCCCCCCCCCCCCCCCCCCCCCCCCCCCCCCCCCCCCCCCCCCAGAAGGGAATAAATTACGGCACCGGACACTAAAGCAGCACAAAGGCACCGTTCACCCAAGAGGCTACAAATCACGACACGAGACGTTAAGGTAGTTTAAAATACTATTATTATTATTTATGGTACTTTTTTCCTCACACGAGTGTTTTTGCAGTTACAAAAAAAAAAAAAAAAAGGCTTTTGTAATGCATTTTAAAAAAAAAGGTTCTGTAATAAATCAACATTACATAGGAAAACATGAACAGAAGAAATATACTCTCTTACTGGTCCCCCAAGCCAGCTTTTTGTTGTCAGCCAATAAGATTCCAGTCTGTTTTAAAAATGGCTGTTATAGTACAAGAATATACTGAATATATACAATGCAAAATAAATCAACAAAAGTATACATGGACGTCTTGGTTTAAGGTCAAAGGTTGTTTGGTACAGAAATAAAAACAGCAGAAGTCACTGGGGAACAAACAGACTTACAAAATTGGGATAAAAATATTGAAGCTTTTGATGAACTTTGTTAATCGTTTATCCAGGTTGTTGCTGTTTAGTCTGCGGTTTGTGATCTGTATGCTGGTTATGAAAACATGTACAGGCTTCATGGATATTTTTAGTAAAAGTAGAGGTTTACTTGATCAACAGTTAACCAGTGAAACTGATAAAGTAAGAAGTGAGAAAGGCGTTGACTGTGTGTGTGTGTGTGTGTGTGTGTGTGTGTGTGTGTTTTGCAGAGCTACTCGTAACACATTTTCTTTACACTCCAGCAATTCCATATTTCAACAGCTAAAATATACACATCCAAATCTCTTCCATCTCTTCTTGAGCTATAGTTTTTTTTTTGTTTATTGGTTTTTTTTTTTTTAACTTGCTTTACACAAGTAGTGCTCAAACTCCTAAAAAAAAACTTGTTTTAGGAGTCCAGTTAAAGCTCAGGAGTCTTTGGCCACAAATCACACAACATCAAGGCAGTAAAGTAAGAGTAGAAACAAGATCCCAGACACTTGCAGTTTTAATGGAGGGGCGTAACGGTGGATAATTAACCTGAACAGCAACACTCTGCCCCGTCGTTCAAATCCTGCGTCTCTACTGTCACCTGTGTGTTTTTGGCAATTTACAATGCGTAATCAATGGATTGGTCAGGAAACGTTTACTGCATGGCTGAAATGACAAGTGGGAATTACAGGAGAAAGTTAAAGGAAACAAACGGCAGAACTGGTTTCCCCCCTCCCCTTTCAAAAATATATACAAAATTAAACCTTCCCGGTCTTTCCATGCATCTTTTACAACCGATTCCAGTCATTTTCACAAGTCAAAAATCACTATATACACGACGTATACATTATAAACACAAGCGTCTCCTATACACAATGGCATCACGTCAGTATAATGAGTGGGCGGAGTCTCAAACTCCCACACAGTAAAACATGTTACAGCTATAGACACTTACAGTAATAGAGAATACAGAGTCGTATGGTGATATAATGGCAGCGTCTAGATAATGTGTGTGTATTGCAGAATGCAGCCGTTTCACAATACTGACTTCAGTGATATTAACGGAAAATACAGTTTCTTAGTGTGAAGCACCGAAAAAAAAACACTCTCCTAGATTCTCTGAACCGGGAGACTTAAATTAAAAAACAAAACACAACATAAGTGACACACTTATCAAAAAACACATCAACGTCGTCTTTGGCAATGTAGTGTGATACTGATATTTAGATAGAAGAGATCAATGCAGTTTTACAGTACGTGTGTCAGGAACATAATCTGAAGCTGGGGGGGGGGATTGGAGTTGTCCACCCCCCCCCAAAAAAGTAGTTATACTCATTAATTAACTTAGGAGCCTTTTGAAAAGTGAAGGAATTGACTGCAGTTCTTCAATTTGAACACTTAGACACGCTCCGGTTTCAGTCTTTTAGTGTTCCTTTTACTTCGAGCGCTCCAAAATTTGGGGTAACGTCCTCTTCTCCGCCTTCTTTGTCAAAAGGAGGGCATCGATCATCTCCATCCCCGACTCTAAACTTGCTCTCAGCTCTCTTGTAGATGATGTGTTTCTGCACCATTTGCCACCAGGACAAATTCTGGAATATTTATTGTAGGCTACTTGGCGATTTGAATCTGACTCTCCCCTTTCCCGTCTCTCCAATCCTCCCTCTGTCCAATCAGAAAGCCGAGGTGTGATAAAGTCCGTGCGCACAATCATGCTTTACTCTTCAGAGCGGAGCTGGGAGGAAACTCAAAGTCTCTCAAAATGTAGTGTTTGCAAAGGCATCATTAGTGTGTGTGTGTGTGTGTGTGTGTGTGTTTGCACTCGACTTTCTTCTTTCTTCCGTTGTGATTCGGATTTGTCTCAGTCTCGGCCACTACTGCATGTTGACTCGACTTTTTCCCCACCTATCTAAAACTTTTCAAAGATACGGTTTTCCTCCACCTGGTAGAAACCTGCAGAAACCTACTATGTAACGGTCCTTGAACTTCTATTCGACGATTAGTTGGATGTTGAAAGGTTTAGAATAGAGTTCCTGCCAATAGATTTACATCTGTTGATTCTTCAGAAACTCCTTAAGCATCACTTTTATATTTGGAAAGACAAGGACACTGTTTTTGGTCTTGGTTCTCGAATAGGACTCAATTTGCTCTGGTCTTAGAATTGACTTGGACTCGACTCGACGGTGGTCTCGGCTACAGCCCCGCTTCTTCTTCTTCTGTTGTTTAATAATGTCCGTATCCCATAGACATGCCCATGCCCAGGCCCAGGCCCAGCCCCAGCCCCAGGCTCTCCCTCAGCCCCCGCAGCTGCTCCTCTCCCAGCCGGATCTTGTCCTCCAGCTGCCTCTGCTCCACCAGCAGGGCCGCCTTCATCTTCACAAAGTGGCTGCAGGGAAACAACGGCAGTAAACGTATTAGACGTGTCTGGTAATAAAAGTGTAACTCAGTGCGTGGTACGGGTCATTATACAACTTCAGGGTGTGTCAGATGTGTATCAAACAGCGAAATGCAGCCTTTTCTCTGCAGATTCATACTTTTTATAAGTCACAATTACAGATTTGATATTTTAGGTGTTTCTTAAGCCCAATGTGACACAAGTACTGATATTTTAATGATCCTGGGTTCCACACAAAGTCCAACTTCGTAACTCTTCGTTCTCATATTGTATCATAAAGATATATATTTCCTAAATTTCTATTTTTAGATTATACTATATATTACTTTCATCATTTCTTTTATTATGTTACATCTATGTGAGCAAAAGAGCCAAATTCTTTCTAGATGCAAACTTACTAGCTCAATTAAATTTCTGTTCTTAAAGTTTTCTATATACTTCCTTTTATGGTTTTTGTGCTGTCTTATGTCAAATTCCTTGTATGTGCGAACTTATTTGACCAGTAAAAGTTGAGATTCTTCTTTCTTTGTTGTTGTCTTTGTCTTAATTTTTGTGAATCTTTGTAGTACACCCAAATTTTTCAATGTAATGTAATATAATTCAATGTGTTTCAAGTCGTTTCCCTTTAAAAAAAAAGTGGGGAAAAAACATCTACTGACTGTACTGCACAGCTAGGATCTCTGTGTGCGCTGCTCTGAACCGTCATCGCTCACCTGTAGTCCCGGTGCTGCTCGGGGGAGAGGCAGCGGGCCAGCACCCGTCCCACAGCCTGCTCTCTGCGGTCGACGTGGTCCTTCAGGTCCTGGGCCTCCGACAGCTGCCGCATGAGCTGCCGCTTCTTCTCCAGCAGGGGGAGCTGCAGCCAAACAAAGAGAGAGAGAGAGAGAGAGAGAGAGAGAGAGAGTTGATGTTTCCGACTACATTCAAACAAGGGTTTCTGTTTTGTGTGCCTCTCATTTCCTTGAATCTTCCTTTCAGACTTTTCCCTCTTTCTTTCAGCAGATCCTGTGAGATCCATCCTTCCTTCACCCTCGCATCACTTCATCCCTCCCCTCCCATCCTCTATCCTTCCTTCCCTCCACCCTTCCCCACCTCTCCTTGTTTCTCACTCTCTTGTGCTGCGCTGTGTCTGAATCCAGCATATCTTGCTCGGTGTTTTCCCCTCATGACTGTCTTTCCTCCTCTCTACCTCCTTCCCTTCCTCCCTCTTTCTTCCATTTCCTTCCTTCCCTTCTTTCTTCCCTCTTTCATTCCCTCCCTCCTTTCTTCCATCCTTCCCTAGCTCTTCCCTCTCTTCCCTGTTCCTCACCCTTTATCTAGGGAGTAGGGTTGACCGATTGAACGAATACGTCAATGGATTGGTAAAATCAGACTGAATTCATCACCAGTGGAAATTCCCTTACTGATTTTTTGCTATATTTGTGTTATATTTCCTTTATCTTTGGTCATTTCAAATGTTCAAGTGCAAGCTACTCAAACAAGGAAGCACATGCAGGCACAAAAATAGCACTCAAGGGGTTTTAACAGAGCCTGAACACACCTGATTATTATATTATAGTGTGTGCTTTTTTTTTGTCCCATTTGATTGTCTTGTGCTACTGCTTCCTATTGGGAATGCAGCACCATCTGATACTTTGAACTACCTGTTCATGAGTTTTTTACTTGACTGCGAGGACTTAAATGATAATTTAAATCAAAGTTCCTCTGCCCCTCCTCCCTCTATCCTTCCTTTGTTCCTTCCCTTCCTCTTGTCTGTCCTTCCTTCCCTCTTTTCTTCATTCCTTAGTTAACTCTCTTTTCTTTTAAAGTGCAGTACAGTTGTTTACTTTTTTTAACATCTTGCATCAGTGTTATCCTGATTGACTAATGTCTCTTTTGACATGATCACGATTTGTCTCTGTTTTTTTAGCTGGACTGGTCAAAATAAAGGTGTTTGAGAATTCAAGTCTTTTCTTTGTTCCTACCCATCGACCCTCCCCTCTCTCCCCGTCCCTCACCCTCTCATGGTGCGCCGTGTCTGGGTCCAGCGTGTCCAGCGAGGTCTCCACCCTCAGCAGCCTCCCGGACAGCGACAGCAGCAGGCTGACCACCTTGTCCAGATCCCCGATGAACATGCGGAACTTGTCCATCTCATTGGGCTTACACACCGCCACCACCATGCTCTCCACCTGGAGACACAGACGGACACACAGAGTCAGAGACGAGACGAACGCACTTCAAGGGAGAGACCGATGTAACTGAGTGAGGGAATGGGTGAAGCCTCTTGACGGCACGTTTGGCATCCCTAAATAGCAAGCACTTGGTTAAATTTGAATTCGGTACACGAAGTGGCGCAAGCGTAAGCGAGTAATCATGCAAATAAGTGAGTGGGTGAATGAGTGAATCCTTTGCTTTCACTTGATGAAAAAGCAACCATTTTGCATCCCTCAGTAGCAAAGCATTTGGTTTAAATCTAATTGGATACACAAATTGGTGCAAGTGGAGTGAGTCAGCATGCAAGAGAGTGTGAGTGAGTGAATCCTTTGCTTTCACTTGAAAAAATAGCAATTTGTGTCCCTCAATAGACAAGCATTTGGTTTAAAATTGAATTGGGTACACAAAATGGTGCAAGTGGAAGTGAGTCAGCATGCAAGAGAAAGTGACAAAGTGAGAGAGTGAGTGAACGCTTCTCTTGATGACCCAATGGCAATTTTGCATCCCTCAATAGACATTCGGCTAAAACTGAATTGGGTATGCAAAATGGCGCAAGTGGGGGCGAGTCAGCATGCAAGAAAGAATGAGTGAGTGATTGAGAAAGTGAGGGAATGATTGAATCCCTTGCTTTCTCTTGATGACAAAGTAGTTTTTCTCCATCAATAGCAAGGAAATTATGTGAATTTAATTGGGGTAACAAAATAGTGCAAGTGATTAAAAGACTGAGTGAATGAGTGAGCGAGTGAGTGAATAAATATGATATAAGGCATGAGTGAATGAAGTGAGCGGTTTGAAATGACTCCTTCACTTTCACTCAGCGTCACAGCAGCCATTTTGCATCCTTCGTAATGTAACATCTGCTTTAATTCAAGTGGAGACACAATGGCAGGAGTGAAAGCAACTGACTGACTGACTGACTAAATGAACAGATGACTGAATTAGCAGATGAAGCGTCTCCCCACCTCCTCTCCCAGCTGTGTGTTGGCTCTGATGTCGTCCTGTAGGCCCCTCTGAGCTTCTCTCAGCACCCCCAGCTTCTTACGCAGGCTCTCCATCAGCTGCTTCTACACAACAGAAGGAAAACTGTTAACACACCTCAAAAACAAAACAGCGGGCAACACATTTCTGTCAATCTCACATCATCTATCCGACAACATTATTAACTTTGACTGAGAGATACTGAAGTTGGGGTGCTGAAAGATACAGTAAAAGTTTAAAAAAATAACACGATCCCCGAATTGCCGTTCACGCAGTTGGATAGTAGTTGCGTGTGTTACCTTGTAAGTCAGCTCGTCATCCTCGTCCCTCTCTCTGCTCTCAGTGAAGTCCTTCATCTGCGACAGGAGCTGAGCCTTGGCTGCAGACGTGCTGTAGTAAGACGAACAGCTGGAGCTCGCACCGGACCGCCTGGGAGACCAGAGGAGAAGAGTTCATTTAAAACACAGAGGCAGAGTGATAAAAAAATGACACATGGTAATAAAATATGATTTAAAAAGCATCGAAAGAAGAGATGCAATCAATGTGAGTAGGTGAGACAAGGAGCGTATGAAGACTTCTCACCTCAAAACGAGCAAACAAAACTACAGCAACAAAAAATCAAAATGATACGTTAACACGACTGCATTGGATCATTTAAATGGCATCAGAAACAGGCTGGGGTGATCTCCAAAATTTTATATCACGATACTGTCCTGCCAAAATATCGCAATATACGATATATGACAACGCCGATGATTTATGAATGAAGCTGAGAGTAAAAACGAGGCTGCCTACGGTGGGACAGCTTAAAGTTAGACTGCTATAACATGGAAGAATAAGAAAAAGAACAGAGGGAGGGGTGAAATAAAGAGAGAGAAGCAAGGAGAGAGGAACAGAGAAGCTTAGGGTTTTTGCTAAAGATGCTTAATGTTTGTTTTAAGCTGCATGAACTGCAAGGCGGGTGGGGTTTACCACATTAGGACAATTCAGACAGTTAGAGAGCTGTCTAAATTTACTTTCATATACTTTCCTGTGATCGTCTAAACTTTGTGGCACTCCTGGTCCTGCTCTATGTGGCAAACCCCACCGGTCTGGCACTGAAGTAGTCTAAACTAGGAATAGCATTTGCAAACGCTAAAGAGAGAGAGAGAAGAAAACTGGCTGCAGAATAGTGCTGAGGAAAGGTTGTGGGAAAGAACGAATGAGCTTAGTGACAAGAACAATTAGGTCTTGTACAAATCAAATGGTCTGTGTAATTAATGCATGGACACACACATATGCACACCATCACATTCCACCACTCTAACTCAAGCTTTCTTTCTCTCTCTCGCTCTCTCTCCCTCTCCGTCTTTACCTATCCAAGCTGTCCGTGTTGTGCTCCGTGGTTCGGTAGGCTCCTCTCCAGCTCTCCGGCCCCGACTCTCCCTCGCCGCTCTGGGGGAAGAGCTCCTCCAGGCTGAGCGCCTCCCTGCTCCTCTCCCCGGCCTCCAGCTCCTCCTCCAGAGAGCCGCTCTCCGCCCTCGTCCTGCCCGAGGGCGAGGCCTCAGAATCGGGCAAGGTGTCGATGTCCGTCTCCAGGACGGTGACCGGCAGGGCGAAGCACGGGAGCTCGCTGCTGATCGGCTCGTCCTCCGCCGGCAGCCCCTCCTCTTCCTGGAAATCGTCGATGTCCGTCTCCATGGGGATGTCCAGCTCCGCCTCCAGGCTGTGGGCGGGGCTCGGGCTGAGGGTCGTTTCCGATTCCGTTCCCGGTTCGGGTTCGGGGATCTTCTGGGGTTCGACGCCGCCGCCGGTGTTCTTGGAGTATCTCTGGAAGCCTCTGCTGATCCGGAGCTGCTGCTGCTCGTAGCTCATGGCGAAGTAGGATTCAGGAGATACAACCCCGCTGACGCCTCCATTTTCTATGGTAGCAGGAAGAGCTGTGTCGCTATGAACTCTGGGAGATGGCGTTCTCTCCCACTCGGCCCCCGGTCTCAGATTCGACTGCTGTCTGTGAGATTTCAGGATTGTTATTCTGTCCTGGTCTGGGCTGCAGCTGGGGTCCGACTCAGATAAACTGGGGAGACAGATTATCAAAATGAACCTTTTCATCACAACAATAAAAGCATATCAATAGAGACAACAATTATCAATGGAAATAAACAGACTCCCTCAAATTGTTGGTCACAAGTGCAACACAGAATATATTGTTTTCAAGGTTCCCACACTCACTTGGACATCAAATTAAAGGACTTTTCAAAAATGTAGGACTCAAAATTGGCATTATTTAGGCTAGACAAAAAAAACCATAAAGACATAAAACTGCTGCTGTATCAACACAAATCTCCATCCAAGAGATTTCTTCAGGATGTCAGAACTGAGGTTTATTGATAAATTTGGGTGCTATATTTCACAAAAATTTACTTTTAAGGCAATCCATTAATTTCCAAAAGCTTCCAATGCCTTATTTTATTTTTCCCACAAACATTTTAAGGGTTTTCAAGGTCTATGGGAACCCTGTGTTTTGAAGTTGGGATGTATTTAACCACCCTAGCCAAAAAAACAGGAAAAAACACCTAAAATTACATACACAAAATTAATGAATTCACAGGGAGTTTAAATTTCATGAGAAGCTGCTCAGGCTGTACTGGGCAGCTCCCAGTTGTGACTGAGTGTAACAATATGATGAAAAAGAGCATGTATGTTCAGCAAACCTAGCATAAATAAAAATGAAAACCGACTGAATCTGTCTTTATGCTCCTGCCAGTCTCACCTGCTCATACTGTTCTCTGCAGGCGGTGGAGGTAGAGGCGGTAAAACGTCCCCCCTCTCCTGCTGTCCCCCGTATCCGCTTCTAGAGTTCCCGTCCCTCTCTCTCTGGGGCGGAGCCACGGGCCTGAAAGCCCTCCTGGAGAACATGGGACTGGGCGGGGCAATAGAAAATGGCCGTTCCTGAATCTGAGCCTGGTTCTGATTGGACGAGGCGTGGGAGAAGTGGCGCTCCTGGACCTGAGTTTGACTCTGGCCGCAGCTGCAGCGCGGACAGCCCTCCGACGCGTCCTGCCGCTGCGGAGGGAGACTGTAGGACCGCTGCCTGGACGTTTCGGACGGAGGGAGGCACGAGGAGGAGTGAGAGGAGGCGGGGAAGGAGGGAGGGACGGAGTGGAGGGGTGGAGGAGTAGCAGAAGAAGAAGAGGAGGAGAAGAGAGGAGGAGAGGCGAAGAGGGTGTGGTGGGACGCCCGCCTGCGGTGGAACTGCTCCCACTTCGGGGGCGGCGGCCTCGGGGGAGGCGGGGTCTTCTTCCTGCTCGGCCCGACGACGCCTCCCGCCCCCCCTCCCTCCTCCACCTCGCTCAGCGTCTGGCTGGTCGCCACGGAGATGGACGGCGACCAGCGGTGGCTGCCGTCGAAGCGGAGGTCGTTTTCGGACATGGCTCGCCCCCGGAGCGAGAGAGGGGCCGGCGGGGGAGCGAACGCAGACCCGTACCGGTCGTCGGTGTTGCTGCCGTCGTTCTGTCTGGAGCCCCATCGAGCCTGGTGGGGGTGCTGCTGCTGCTGATGATGATCGGCGCCCTCCGGTGGCCTGGAGTCATGTTTCCACCTTGGGTAGTCCCTACGAGAGAGAGAGAGAGAGAGAGAGAGAGAGGGAGACAGAAACAGAGACAGAGAGAGAGAGACAGAGACAGATGGGAAAAAAGAGAGAGAGACAGAAACAGAGACAGAGAGACAGAGAGAGAGATGGGAAAAAAGAGAGACAGAAACAGAGACAGAGAGACAGAGAGAGAGAGAAACAGAAACAGAGACAGAGAGACAGAGAGAGAGAGAGACAGAAACAGAGACAGAGAGACAGAGAGAGAGACAGAAACAGAGACAGAGAGACAGAGAGACAGAGAGACAGAAACAAAGAGACAGAAACAGAGAGATGGAGGGCGGTTTTCAATTATTACTTCCATGTCAATAAACTAATAAAGAGTAAAGGAGCGTGTAAAATAAGGTATGAAGGTAAAAAATAATTATAAAATGGGATTAAAATGAGTTTGTAAATAAGAATGAGAGACAGAAATTTCTAGAAAGAAACTGTCAGAGAATCTACTAGGGCTGAACGATTTTGAAAAAATATCTAATTGCGATTATTTTGACTGTTTTTGGGTTTCTGTTTATTGATCGTTTTTTCTGTTATTTTGTATCATGTCTTTGAACTGTTTTCATGCGTGCATCAACTGTGAAAAGAATTTCCTCTCTGAGGACAATAAACGAACTAACTAACTATATTGCAATTGCGATATGATTTGCGATATTAGAGGGAATGATAATTTTTACATCATTATTCTCATTTTCATTGAAAAACCGATTAAAATGATTACGTTGTGATTTTTGCAGGGATCTGTACCAAACAAAGATGTTTTCTTAAGTCTGTAGAATATGATGTGTAGGCCAGGACATCTCTGCAGCACGACAATATTTCATTTAAAATGGTATTTTGACACACATTTCACCTTTTAACAAATATTGCGCCTCCTGCGATTTGAAAATTGCAGTAGGCCATATTGCGATTTCGATAAAATTTCGATCAATTGTTCAGCCCTAGAATCTACTAGACAAATTCACACGCTATGACAGAGAAAAACACACAGAGAAAAATAGAGAAAGCGGTCGAGCTAAGTGTTTCTCATCGGCATTCCAGACCCGCTGAACTGTTACTGTCTCTGGTCAAATATGAGCAGAGGCCCCTTACATACCATAACACCCCCCCACCGCCACCACCTCCCATACTAACATACAGGACTCACCATCCCACCACATATCATTAAGGTCATATTTTAACCATGGATGATTGCTCCACACACTTAGAGCTCATTATACTCAAATCACAGCCCGGCATGACTGAGTGGGATTTCCGCACGTCAATTTACAATGACTTTACCCCACCTAAAGTCTCCAGAGACGTACTTAGAGGCAATCACAGGGAGATAGGGAGTGTGTGTGTGTGTGTGTGTGCATCCCCATGTGTGTGTTTGAAAGCGTGAAGTGTGTATGCATGTGTATGTGAAAGGAAGGGAATGACAGAAGGGCAGAAGCAGAAATATGGAGAACAATCAAGCTGAAATGAAGGAAATATTTTTAGTGTGTGTGTGTGTGTGTGTAGGTGTGTATTCTGCAGGCCTGTTCAGAACACACAGGCAGGAAGTGGCTCACCTCTCGGTCAGGCTGTACTTCCTGTTGAGCTTGGCCGCGTCCTGTTGCCGGGCGGGAAACGTCTGTGGAACACATTTAGCCGGTTAATTTCACCAAAGAAATGCAGCAAGGCCTCATTATGCGCCGGGTGTCGGTCAGCACACTTCCATGAAGTGCTGAAGGGAAGTGGGTGTGTGACCGCACCCTGCAATATATTTCAAAGGTGATAGGTGGCTGGGGATGCTTGAGTTTGACTGATTTGGTTTGTGAAGGCTGATACTGATACCGATATTTCTGGACTGAATAGCTTTTCTGCTGATATTTAACATATTTAATTTTGACTATTTCCATTTTCATGCCAAAAAAATCCCCAAAAAGACAGGTGTTCAGCGTTTTCCCTTGAATTTTATTCTTGTCAGTATGGAAAAGTCTCTGAAACAACATTTAGACCATCATGGGACACTAAAACTCTCCACTGAAACGCAGACTGATGAGATTATTACAGGGCTTGCCGCTCTTTAAGGCAGTTTGATGGGAAAATCTGGGAAACATTACTACCTTTAAATGAAGAATCAATTCACAGAAAACAACATAAAAAAATGAAATAAGTAAATAAATTGTGCAAAGAAAATAAAATGACATTGCAGGTTTTACAGACTGTTATGTAGGGAGGAACCTCCATCATGTTGGAGCTGAACGACATCACTGACCAGCATCAAAGGCCGGTGGAATGTCAGACGACCTCATTGCTCTCTCACTATTGGCCACAGCTACACACAGAGAGGCGGGGCTAAGCTGCAAAAACACACAGGTGGGGTACGCACTCGTCCTCCACTCAGGAGATTCCTGTGCAAACATATTGATTTTTTTGACTATTTTTTGAACATTCATTTTGTTTTTGTTGGCATGTCATGATGTTCGCAAAGTTGACTTTTACATATTGGTCTCTCTCTGCTGTCAACAGAGCATAAAATGGTAAGAATTGATAAGTTTGCGATGCTAATGGACATAAAGAGAGACTGGGAGAAACCTGCTCATGTGCATTTACATTCATAAAATCTCTTAGAAGTTAAAGGGGCAATTTATGAGTAATTTATGACCGTTATCGACCTCTATTGGCGACAAGTAGGAATAACAACAACATTGATAGAACTTGTCTCCTCCTGCACAAGTCTCTATGTTTTATGATGCCGGTTCCTTGCTCAACGCACCGTCCTCCATCGCTGAGCAGCTGAAAATACCAGTAGGTGGGGGGATTGGGAATGTCTTGAAATGCCAATGGGTGGGGAGTTTCTCTTCCAAACAGAGTACGGGCCAGAAAGTGAGTTTTGAAAGCCAGAAATCTCAGTAAGTAATCATTGAGTCACTGGTATTGATCAACAATCCTATCAAATTATGGTCATTTTGTGCTATGGGGCAGTGAAAATCTCTCTTATTTCCCCTTTAAGACAAATTAGTCCTTTTAGTCTTGGCTTGTTTTTAATACTAATATTGTCATATATCTGAAGTTACACACTGTATACGTTTTATTCGGACAGCAGTTCAGTTCAGGTTTGGTCTGATTTAGCAAACAGCAGTGAAACTTAATGCACATTGTATTGTTGTGTTACTAATTCTAGTCCAGCATTGCACCTTTAACATCGTAATTAAAACCACTGTCAGGAAAATGTGGTTAGTAAGCTTACAGTAAATCTGCAATCTAGTTCATTCAGCATTCTTGTTCAGGCTTAACTGCATGATAACTGCCAAAATCTCCAAATTATTGTACAGCTATTTGATGACAGAAGTATTCCAACTGGCCAAACATAAGCTGCGGACACAACGGGATAACAGTGAATGTTGTTACTTGTCAATGTGTTATATATTGAGTATGATGGGTATTACACACGCAATGTTTTCTGTCCTGGCTTTTGCAATAATTCATTTCCTTTGGGGAATAGATGGATTTGTATCATACTGTAGATTTAATGTCCAAATGTATTGTAGTGGGATGTTAATGTTTCCACTGAGGCTGAAACTAGCCTTTGGTCTAATTCTGCCAATAACAATCCGACTGAAGTATTTCCTCACATTTCTGAAAACACAGCTGGGCTCCTCAGATGGGACCCCAGTGAGTAACGGACCATGAATGACAACAATACCAGTCTGTTACATTTCCATATTTTCATATTCTGTTTCCTTCCTATGTCCAAGACACACACACACACACACACACATCCAACACACACATACTCACAGGCACACACACTGGTCAGTGAGAGCACACACCTGTATGAATGTGAACAAACACACACACACACACACACTCGCTTCCCATTTCCAAAAAGACTTGGTCAGGTAGAGGAAAACTATATGTATAGCATGCGTAACTGAGAATGTGTGTGTGTGTGTGTGTGCGTGTGTGTGTTTATGTGTGAGAGAGAGAGAAAGAAAGAGAGAGTAAACGTGTGTGAATGTTCACTTTGGCATGTGTGCAATTCTGCTATAAGTGTGTGTTTCTGTGCATGTGTGTGTAACTGTGCTTATGTGTTCACCTGAATATGTGTACCTTTGCATAAGTGCGTTTCTGGTGTGTGTGTGTGTGTGTGTGTGTGTGTGTGTGTGTGTGTGTGCCTGTCCAGAATGCCTTATCACAGCCCTGCAGTACATCCAGCACATCTGTTACCATTAAAAGACGTTGGACGTCTTCAGCTGCGGCGGCAGATATAAAACAAGAATTCGACGCAGGGGGTTATCGCTGTGGCATCGAACCAAGAAGCTTTCATTTGAAAAGGATCCCGACCAGGAGGAAATGGAGGTTCGACCCCCCTCAGCGCACCCAGCACGGGGAAACCGCACGGAACCAACGGGACGGTGTCAGCTTTAGCCAAATATCTGCTGAGCTGAAGACACATTCTGTCCATAATAAACGTCAGTCTGGCTTTGCTCAGTGTCAAATGATAGGGTTGCTAATAGGCTGAAGTTCATCGGCGTTTCAAAAGTTCAGAAGAGGGGCTACTCTATCAAACGATCACCCCCTGCCAAGAGACTCGACTCAATTTGCGGTAGAGACGTAACCCGACACTGTTATTATCACCGACACAAACGTCCACCGCTGTTGCCCAATCCCCCTCGGTTCCGTGAACGAATTCAACGATCCGTCGGATTCTGAACGAGAGTTTCAGACTTCAACCGCACGCGGGGCGCGAGGTTCAACTTCAAACCGACCGTTCAACCGCTCAGCACTTGGACCCGGCGGCCACTTAGCGTCAGCATCCAAAAGCGGTCACTCGATCCCCCTTTTGGTGCTGGTTTAAAAGAGCTGAGGTAGTGCACAGTCTGCAGCGGCTATTTCACAGCACTCCAAAACCACATTCTAATCTCAGTAAACTGCAAAGTTTGTGCTGCACTTCGAGCGGCGTTGCTCGGTTTCAGCGCTGAGACACTGGTAGTTATTTAGCTGAGCGAGCCGAGCATGGGAAATCGGTTTTTGAAGCCTTAAAACTGCACAGTCCGGCGGTCAGCTTGGAATACCGGAGTCTGGGACGCATTTATCAACAGGAGAGACGCCTTGAAATTCATCTTGTTTTTTAAACCGGGTCCTGTAAAGTCTATGTCCACTGACTATGATGTGGAAATCAATTTGTCAAGAACATGCACTGGCTGTATAGATACACTTAGGCCATCCGGTACTTGTGGAGTACAACCGACTTACGAATGATGTTACCAGTCTCTCTTTAAGCTTGTTAGTTATTAATTCTTACCGTTTTACAGTCTGACAGAAAGACCAATATAAGGGCTGGCAAAAATATATATATTTGTTTACATCTGGTACAATGAAAATCAAAAAACATGTGGTTGGGATGGGAGTCTCAGAGTGAGGGACGAGTATGCACTTAGCCCCGCCTCTCCATGTACATCGAGCCCACATGGGACCGACCCGTAGTTCAACTCGCTCCAGTCAGGAATTCCCACTCTCTCTCTCTCTCAGTCCACATTTCACTCTACGTCTCTTTTTGTCTATAAATCTGACAAAGTCAAGTTATAATCCAGATCCCAGGACACCAGACTCTTACTGAGAACTCACCTGGCAACCCCCTGACTTCTTCATGAACCTTATAAATGCAGCGTGTCTGTTGCTAGAAGAGTGTGTATTGTTGAATCAATGACGAAAACAGAATGTGTGTGTGTGTGTGTGTGTGTGTGTGTTTAAGACTCTTACCTCTGTAGGCGTGTAGCTCCTTGCGGTGTGTCCCTGGTGCAAAGGCTGCTGGGTCTCCTGGAGCTGGGAAGGGGTGTTGACTGGGTAGAAGGCTGACCGAGGGACTTGATTCTGGGCTTGGCTGTGGGAGAGAGCCTGGGGCTGGGGCTGGGAATTGTGCAAGCTGTCCTTGTACGGGAAGTCTTGATTTTTTGCTTGAATGCCAGAAGTGCTATAAAACTCCTGATTTGACGAGAGCTGGGCCTCTCTCTCCCTCTCTCTTTCTCTCTCGAGCTCTTTCTCTCTCTCTTTTCTGAGCTGTTCCTTCTCCCTGGCCCTCTCCATCTCTCTCTCCCTCTCTAGCTCAAGCTCTCTCTCTCTTTCCCTCTCCCACTCTCTCACCCTCTCCTCCCGCGCCCTCTCCCTCTCGATCTCCCTCAGCCTCGCTCTCTCCAATTCCAGCTCCCGCTCCTCTCTTTCTCTCTCCCGTTGTCGCTCCCTCTCTCTCACCCTCTCCTCCCTCTCTCTTGCCCTCTCCTCCCTCTCCCTCTCTCGCTCTCTCTCCTTCTCTTTCTCCCTCTCCCTGCTAGTGCTCACAGACTGCCTCCTGGCCTCCATAGTGTTGGGAAGCAGGGTGTTTTCCAGCTGAAGTCCCCCCTGATAGGAGTACCTCCTCTGGGCTTGGTGCTGACCGAGCTCCCCTCCCTGGGGCTCCGCAGGATGGTGGTTTTTCTTCTGCCTGCGACTCGTCAGTCCAGACAGATTCGACACAGACACGCTCTTGCTCGTCTCCTCGAAAAACTTCATTCTGTCCGCAAACGGAAGGATGTCGGACTCCTCCATCCGAGAAGTGGAAGAGGAGCGGGCGTAGGAGGAGGTGAAGGCGCAAACCCCGTGCCGTGACCCCGTGACGCCTAACACCCTCTCGCCCCGGACTCCGAACCGTCGGTCCGGTTCGGGTTCTGGTTGGAGTTTATGCTCGGGAGTCCAACGCCAGCGGCGGGCCTTGCCAGCGGGTGCCGGTTCCTCCACAACCCGGATGCCAACGCCAAAGCTGGGCATGCCTGGGCCTGCGTCCAAAATCTGGACGGGCCTGGACAGGTCGTAGTTCTGGTTCTGAGTGTGAGTTGTGGACTGGGGTTGAGTCTGTGAGCCTTCATGGCTAGACTCACTTGAGGTGTGTGATTTCTCAACTGGTGCTGTGGTCCGGGCTTCTAGGGGGCTGAGGGGTGGGACAACTTTGGTACTTCTTTCCTGGGAAGGCTGGTCTGGCTCTCCCCCCTCCTCATTGAGGTCTGGACCCTCCTCCTCCTGGACAGTTTCCCCGCCATAGAGCAACCCTCCTGGGCTACGGCTCTTCTGAAGCTGGGCCTTTTTCCTCTGGATCTCGTTCCGGAGGTTGGTAGCGAATCGCTCGCTGCGGCGCCGGTTCCGTCGGTGGTTCCTGGAGTTTAGCTTCTTCATTACCGCCTCTCCTTCTACATCCTCTTCTTTCCCTCTCTCTGCTCCTCTCTGCTCCTCCAGTAAGGTATCCACACTGGCAGCAGCACTAAGAGGCACAAAGTCTCGCTCACAGTCAGAGCTCACTCTTCCCTGGGTTGAAGATCCAGTGGGGTCCCCCGGCACACTCACAGAGCGGCCCCAGGGGTGGTGATGCTGAATGGGGGAGAGGGACCCACCGGCCTCCGTCCCCTCCAGCCTCTCACCCACATCTCCTTCTTCACCATCCCCATCCAAGAACACCGACCCCGGGGTCGAGCAGCGGCTGCCTCCCCATTTGCTCTGCGGGGCTTGTACGTGGTTCTGAGACGCTTCCTGCCCGCTCAGGTCTTCGCTCAGGTCTTCCCTCGTGGGCTGGAGCGGCGAATGGGACCACTGGCTGCTACAAGGGGACGAGGAGGGATCCGACGGGGTCGACCGATCGCAACGCTCCGATGACGAGTTATCGCCGTTGAACTGCAGCAACTGAAGCTGCGCAGCGAGGAGCTTCTCGGGGGCGCTGTGCCGGTGCAGCCCCGATGAGGAGTGCTTGGTCTGGGAGTGGATGAGCTCAGACGGGTCCCGGTCCTCCGTGGAAGGTTCTGGAGGTAAGGAGCCGGGGCCAGAGGAGGTGATGGGAACAGGGGAGGCCCTCGCTGGGTCAGGGAGGTGATGGTGGTCTGTGGTCGACTCTGAATCGCAGTCATTATTAGCACTATTACCACATCTGATCCCTCTTAGTCCTTTACTCTGACTTCGGATATTACAGCACGATTCCGAGGGATTCTCTTTGAAATTCCCATTTCTGTCACCTACTTCTGACTCGGCAGGGAAGCCGTTACAAATTCCTGATTCAAGAGTGAGGGAGGACTTGTCATCGTCGTGGTAACAGGAAAGGGTGGAAATTTCGATGGGAGCGGAGGCACAACGCTTGCCGGCGGCTTCAGGGCGACTCCTTGTTGCCCTGAAACTGTCCTTCCTGGTCGGAGGCTGAGGGGGATTTGTCTTTCTCTCCGCTCTTCTTTCTTTATCCCTTATGATCTCAAAGTCCACGCCCCTCCTCTCTTCCTCGTAACAGCAGGAGGACGGCCTCTCTTTTACCTCGGCGGGCCTCGGTCTCGGCCTGGTCAGCGATCTGGATTTCAGTCCGATCAGCTGGGCCTCGTCCCGGGCCTCGCCCGACGAGCTCCCCAGGGTCGGCGCTTCCCCGCCGGGGTAGCCTCGACACGCCGGCCCCAGGCTCTGGAGCAGGTTATCCATGGAGCAGGCCTCGCCGGACCTCAGCGGCACCGTGGCGTAGTCGGACGTGTTTGAACTGGCCGAGAAGGAGCTGTAGGCGGAGTCTCTCTTGTTGTTGAAGAGGGCGGGGTCGACAGGTGAATTGTGGGAGTCGGAGTACGGCTGCGTGGTGGGAGTGATGGGGTCCAAGCTCTCCATGGAGCCCAGGGAACTGCTTCGGTCGGTGGAGGAGTACGGTCTGGACAGCTGACCCCACTGCATGGACAAGTCACTGGAGAGAGAGAGAGAGAGAGAGAGAGAGAGAGAGAGAGAGAGAGAGAGAGAGAGAGAGAGAGAGGGGGGGGGGGGGGGGGGGGGGGGGGGGGAGAAGTTTCAGAATCATAGCACAATTCAAAATGAATAATTTATCCAACAAAACAACAAAAAAACTTGCAATAACTGCAGCGGAAAGAGTACTAATCAACTGAAGTGTTTCATTCAAAAATAAGATATCCAACATTTGAAGAAAATTACATTCTTACAATATGAAAAAAAAAGTATGGTACTTCTGAAACAGTAGATGACATTAGTCCTTTGTTGACAAAAATGGCAACGCTTTTAAAGACTGGATCATCTGTAATTTAGAGATATTGAATGACAAGTGCCAGGTAATGATTTTCCCCCTGTATTTCTATATCATTTTGGAATAAAACTGTTCTCCTGTACAGCTGGGGAATCTGTTTTATATCAGTCCAGAGCCAAAGAGCCACAGCAGCCCCATGTGTTTCTAAAGACCCTCGGAGGAAGCCTCTTTAGGCGGAGAGGGATTTCCTCCTCATCAACTCCTGCAGCCCGGAGTCAAATCTCTAAGTCATGCCTTGATTCCTCTCATCCTCTCTCCTCTTCCTTTCTTTCATTCCTTTCTTCCTGTCCCGTCTCCTTTACTTCAACTGAACATTTTCACTCCAAAATGGGATATAAAAATGTGAAACCTACTCTTACAAAGTGAGCGACAGCACAATATTAAAACAAATTTATGGTGCTTTTTACAGGATAGTAGGTAAATTAAAGCCTTGGTTGATGAAATGACAGCACTTTTACAGACTGGATATTCTAATTAAGCGAAATTCAATGACAAACTTTTTCCCCAAAATGAACTGAAGAACTCCTCAATTCTTGTGCTCATTTTTTCACTTCCTCATTTTCAATACCAGATAAAATGCCGTCATTCTCCATTAAAAGTACTTTTCCATCCTTTGGGACATCATGGTGACTCAGCTGGTACACCATGTAACTAATGTGAATCCGACCTGGGACAGTGGGAACTTTAATGCATCTCATCCCCCTCTCTTCCCCCCCCAACCCTTCCTATCTCTTCCTACGTCTAACTGTCTAATCAAAGGTAAAAATGCCCAAAAAATAATCTATACCTTTGTATTCTAACTGCAATCCCGGCCTTCTGGATAAAGCCAAAATAACCCTCTGTCTCAGCAAAAGGAGAGGGGAATTGTGATAGAGAAATCCGAAATACCATTCACCCATATTGGCCATCAATATTGGCTGGAGGATGTGTGTGTGTGTGTGTGTGTGTGTGTGTGTGTGTGTGTGGGACGGGGGGGGTCCTGTGGTCTGTAGCACACAATGTTCTTATTCTTGGTTCAAATCCGACTCATACAGGCCCCCCAACAAAGTCTGCGGACATTTTCCTTTTTATTGTGGTATTTCTTTTTCCTATAAAAAGAGAGCGGGTGGTCCACTATTCCCTTTGTAGTTTTTGTTCTTTTATTATTCAGACAGTAGGGAAGTAGCCAGAGGAGGCGAGACACAGGAGAGGAATCATTTCTAAGGAGGGTTTTGATGCTTTGAACCAGAGACCAGGAACAAATGTGGATCCAAAGGTGCGGGAAATAATCAGCTATTTCTGGGTTTCTGTGGTATTTACATGGAAAATCTGAAATCTGATGAGTGTTTCTTTGGTTTTCCTCTTGAAAAGTATGCTATCGCCATTTGCTACTATACAAATATTAACTCATATTAAAACATATGATTTTGTGCACATGTAGGCAAATGTTTTGGGCCTGTTCACGCCATTTATCACGTCACTCTACCTCGTTTTTTTCCTTTAAACGCTATATAATAAATCGCGAAAGCCATAAAATTATGTAAAAACCACAAATACCACTTAGGTGTAATACTACTCCTTTGAAAATGAGGCAAGAATCAGAATCAGAGAAACTAAAAAACTTTATTATCTATCGCGCTGTATGGGGAAATAGTTCGAAAACTGTCTTTAAGGAGAAATGAATGAAAAAGGAGCGGCTCTATAGATTTGACCCGGGCGAAGGGAGGAGGGGAGGAAATGAGACAGGAGCTGGACGGGAAATGACAGTCACTCCTGTCCAATCAGACGGCAATGTGGAACATGTGAGTGTACAGACTGACACAGATAAACCAGCATGCTCGCACACACACACACACACACACACACGCAAACACGGTGGGAGATGTGTGTTCAGATTGATTGGATTAATCCTCGCTGTGTCAGTGAAGACGGACACACACACACGCATTCAAATACGCACACGTTAGAGGACAGTTTAGAGACACACACACACACACACACACACACACACACACACTAATGCTGTGTTAGTATAGATAAACACACACAAACTAATGTTTTTTGGCAAACACTCTCTTACATGCTCATACTCTTTTTTGTAGGTACGTATACACACACTTCCTCACGGTAATTGTCCCTCTCTTTCAAGCACACACACACACACACACACACACGCACACACACACACGCAGACTGTACAAAATGTCCCTCTCTTTCACACAAACACAGTTTATTGAATGTCTTCCTCTCTTTGTCCGCATGTTCTGGGAGTCACATGCCATTGTCCGGAGTTATGCCGGGAGCTGCCTCCTCATCTGGTGGTGCGTGTGTGTGTGTGTGTGTGTGTGTGTGTGTGTGTGCACGCGCAATATAAACCAACAGATGAGGTCAGTGACTAACTGTGGGAATTGAGACACACACCAACACACACATACACACACCCCTATCTAAAGCAGTTGGGACCATTAAACCTAATAGCGGTACATTATATCACCGATTCTTATCAAAAGCAGAACAGTACCATGGTACTGACATCACAAAGCTGATAAACAAAGACATAAAGGCTATTTTTAATATGAGTCAACACACAAATGGTTACTTCCCCTTTTTTCTTTAAAGGACTACAGTTTATCTTTGTGTGACTGTAATACAAAAGGCTCTCACTTGGATTAGGGCTGCACAATTAATCGAAAAAAAACGTTTAAATCGCAATATGAGCTACTTCAATTACTCAGAATGGATCCTAAACATGGTGTTCTGTTGCTGAGCCCAGTTACTGGTCTATAAATTAAATTGCACATTGTAAAAAAATTTGCAAAAATGGAATAGTAGTATATAAAGGACATTAGAGGTGAATATTTTGTGTTTACAATGTATATGTACATACTTTCTTATGCTTGAGATGGATGATCTGATTGTCAGACAGAACAAATCTTAAGCAACATCTTAGTTTTTATTAAAAATGTTTGTTTGCTGAAAATTCGTAAATATTGAAAAATCTGTCTGCAAACCGTATTTCAGTTTATATCGCAGCTGCAATATTCAGCAAAACAATCACAATATGATTATTTGTCAATATCGTGCAGCCCCAGTTTCTACGGGATTTCTTTTTTTCACTGGACAGTAGATTTCAGTCTTTTGCCCAAATTATAGTTTATAGTCACATAATAATAGCCTTTATTTACCCAGGCAGGTTGATGAGGAACACGTTGTTGTGCCTGCAGTAGTAGTTGCAGTGGGAGAAGATGGAAGTAAAATGATTGTTTAGACAGGGGAGAGCATGTCTTCTACACACTCCCAAACCAGATTGTCCTTGCTGGGATTCGAACCAGCAACCTTCCAGTCACAAAGTCGCTTAATCTAACTTCCCTCCTTTAGCTACCGCTCCCCTGTCCTGCAAAAGCGTGTGGATCAGCAACTTGACTGTAAGCATCACAAGAAACTGAAAGTCAAATTTAAGACGTTTTCATTTTTGTTGCCAGGTGGAATGAAACATAAGTCAATTCTCGCAAGTGAAAATGAAAGCAAGTGTAGAGCTAGCAGAATATAGGTTTGCATAGGAAGAGAAAAACAGCACATCACAAAAACGCAACATTTTAAGAGCTATAAAACTGAATTTAACTGAAACTGCTTTATTTAACTACATTCAAGGCCTTTTAAGGGCTCAAGTTTAGATTATGATTTAAGACATTTTAAGGCTTTTTAGGGCCCTGCAGACACCCTGACTTCATTTGGACAGCACATCACAAAAACGCAACATTTTAAGAGCTAGAAAACTGAATTTAACTGAAACTGCTTTATTTAACTACATTCAAGGCCTTTTAAGGGCTCAAGTTTAGATTATGATTTAAGACATTTTAAGGCTTTTTAGGGCCCTGCAGACACCCTGACTTCATTTGGACAGCTCTGCAAGGCGACAGGCGACTGTGTTTCAACTGGCATGAGGGTGAGTAGTAGATGATGACTACATTTTCATTTTTGGGTGAACTGTTCCTTTAACTGCAGTCACATGACGCTGCCTAGGAAGGCTAACGTATTTCTCTGCTACCTACAGTCAAGCAAGGAACCTTATTAGTAGGGATGCACCGATGCCACTTTTTCAATGCCGATGCCGATTACGAGTATGAAAGTTTAAGTATCGGCCGATACAGAGTACCGATCCGATCCATTACTTTTACTGAACAGTGCAGGCTTACTTCCTTAGTTTGGGGTCAATGGACAAAATTATTGAGATAAAATCCTTGTTTTTCCCACTGTTTGAGAAATACAGGCTTCTATGTGCCACAAATGCATAAAATCATGACAGTTTGCTTTTATTTCTTACATGTTACTCATGGCTTTCGGTATCAGATTTTAGTCTTGGGTAAAATCTGGTATCGGTGCATCCCTACTTATTAGGAGGCTTCCTAGTTAGGTATCAAGGAAGGAGGAAGCTACCTATCCAATAAGACAGAGCCTATGTTCAAATATTTGGAAAAAATATTTGATTTCGCTCTTCTTTCAGTTGATACCTTCCCTTTTGATTCTGTTCAAACCTCGTAGAAAGTGACATCAAACGGCCCGAGTTTTCCATCGCAGCCGAAAACTTCCACCTGGGCCCCCCGGAGACAGACGCACACAGAGAACGGGTCACCGGGGGCATCTGATTGGTTATCACTTTGGAATGTTTGAATGGAAGACCGAGAATAGACCAATGGGCTTCCTGCATGGGCGGTGTTGACATTAGAACACGGTGATGTCACCGGTTTCCTGGCGATTGTTGGCTTTTTGGAAACCGGTCAGAGGGACCGATTTCCCCCCCTGGGTGACTTTGAGCTGGTGGACTGTGGAGTCAGAGGGTGACGTGTGTGTGTGATTAAAACCTATGACACACACACACACACACACACACACACACACACAGTCTACTGCACTAGACAAGACTTATATAAAAATACACCCGTCTTAGCCTAAATAAGGAAGTGAAGCTGCAGTAGAGAAGAGCGTCTCATCCCTCCTACGTCGCAAATTCGCCCCTATTTGCCCAAATTTATTTCTGGTGTCTGGTTTGGTCACTGGCGGGAAAATCTTCTCCACACAAAGGAGGTAACTAATCAAGACTGAGGAGCGAAACACAAAATTTGCTCCTAAACAGCAGCAAGCGAGCGCTCCGTCCAAAGAAAACTGTTCTGCTTTTGATAAGAATCGGTGATATAATGTACCGCTATTAGGTTTAATGGTCCCAACTGCTTTAGATAGGGGTGTGTGTGTGTGTTGGAGTCACCAATGATGGCTGAACCTCTTCACCACCTCCAAAAAAAAAAAAAAAAAACCTTCAAAATTCACCTTTTGCTGCTATTTGGAGCCACCGATTTGCAAAGTTGCCCAGTGCAGCTTTAACCAGACTGGGAACCAATGATATTAAAACTGCTTTAATTTGTATTTATCTGCTTTGAATACTGGATGGGTGGGGTTTGCCATATGGGACAATGCAATGGAGTACAAATCACTTGAATGTACTTCTATGTGATTGACGACTTATTGGACATGATCTGAATTGTGCTGATGCAGTAAAGCCATACTTGGTGCTTCAAGTTCAGTTAAAACAAAAACTCTCTCTCACACACACACACACACACACAAACCTCTCAGCACTTGAAAAGCAGCGGCTTAACGAGTCATTATGATGGGATACAGTCGATTTATGAAGTGTGTGTGTGCAACTGCATGTGGAAAAGGGAATCCCCCTGCATGGATCAATACAGCATCACATTATCATTATTATTATTATTAACTGGAGCGCCCTCCTCTTACCTGTTGTCGGTCGTGTGCCAGGGTAGTGTGTACGGGCCGGGGTGGAGCTGCATGGCAGACGGAGGGGGAGGAGGGGGGAGGGGAGGGGAGTCGGCGGGGGGGAGGCAGGGGGGAGGAGGAGGAGGAGGAGGAGGAGGAGGAGGAGGGGGAGGGAGGGGGATCTCCGATAGCTTGGCCAGGTGCCAGGAGTGAGGCCTGATGAGAGGAACGCTGCGCCTGAGGAGAGCAGAGAGAGGGGAACGCACAGGTGAGCGGCGCTTCTTTTAGTATGAACGGTGATTTTCATGCCTGTGGTGTGCTGCTGTGCTACAGAGTGACTTTAGGTAAGGCTTGAGAATGAGATTTTGACACAAATGTAAAGAAAATACCATGTGCTGCAGCTCCCGAATGAATGTGTGTAACTGTATGAATGTGAGGCGTGGATAAATGAAAGTTGTCATCATTTTCCCCTGACAGTTAACGCAATTTCCGTTTTTTCACCGGCAGTTTTTCCATTCTGCAACCTCCTCTTGCACGATTACACGATACTTTTCACCCTATTTCGCAGCAATAATACGGTTTTATTCTTTTATCCAGTCGTAATCTAACCGGACAGCTTGGAATATTGCACCTCGGCTCATAAAGCAGCTCCGGTAGAGCCTCGCTAATCCAAATCCCTTGGAAACAGCTTCCTTAAAAACTTGCGTGGACTTCCTCTGGACCGGCCGTAAAAATCATTTAACATGTACAGTGAGTTGTGAAGCCAGACATTCCAGTCCGTCCCACGATATTCACTAATTCCCAGGTACAGACTTCCGATCCATACACTAGCCAGGCTCGACTCAACCCCCCCTGCCGAGTGTGTGTGTGTGTGTGTGTGTGTGTGTGTGTGTGAGGGAGAGAGAGAGAAAGAGAGGGAGAAATTCCAACCAGACATAATCCTGAATTCCCGGGAGATTCCCAGAGTCTGAATGCACCTTTATGTGGCTAATAATAACTTTTCAGACAAACAGCCAAGCCAAGACGAGGCGGGCAAGACCCGTCCCGTAACCAAAACGCCGAAGGTTCGATCCCCACAACTACCTGTCCCGTCAGGTCAGACGCTCCCCCCCCCTCTACCTGCCAGCCGCTCCGGACGAGAGCATCGACAGAAAAAAAAATAAATAAAAATAACGTAAACCGAGACTATTCCGGGTATTCAGAATAACATTCGGAGGCACAATTTTGGGAGAGGAATGCGGATCCTGGCACGGCGAGGGGAAAGGAAAAGGTCCCGTTTTTGGAGTATTATTGTTTATGATAAAGCAGCGGCGGGAGAAACCCGTTCCAAAGTAAACACTCCAGCTTCCTGGTTCTGGCTCCTTAAGAGGGATTTCTATCTGAGCGCGCCGATTGTTCGACTCCGCTGACAATGTCCTTAAATTATCCCCTGAGAAAGTTTACGCAGTGCCTCTGTGTGTGTGTGTGTGGGGGTGTGTGTATGTGTGTGTGTTTCTGTATGTGTGTATATGTGTGTCTATAACTGTGTGTGTGTGTGGGAACTATCCAAACTCTACCAGACAAAATACCGTCATCGAACCTACCGCAAACATTAGCAGACCCCCTCTCCCCTCCACATCTTTCTCTCCAAGTTTAGCTCTGAGAGATTGATGACTGTGAAAATCAAAACAAGCGATGTGACGCCGCAAGACTCGGAGGGAGAACTTTAAAAATTATGCTAATCTACAGTTTTGCAACCTAAGAATGTGATACGGTGAACGGCTGTAGTGTTTTGAAGCAACGCGGGGGGGGAAAGAGGGGGAAAGTTCATCCAAACCACACTGTCAATCGCTGCTAAAGTACTAGAATCAGTCCCCAAGGAGGGGTCAGAGGTCAATGTATCCCACAATTCCTGGGATTTAGGCAGCCGCCACATGGGACCGGAATCACAGTCAGAATGGGATATTGGGAGATAAGTAGCTGAACATTTGACGTATAAATGTGCAAAATCTGTGCAGGAATATCTGCTGGCTTGTGTACTGAAGAGTAGTTTTACTATTTCAGTACTATTCAGGTAGTTTCAGTGTTTCACAAAACATTCACAGCCTCTTCAACACTTTCATTTTTAATCTCCTGTGTGAGAGGAAAAGACTGACCTCATGCATTTCTTCACATTCTCATTTTCATTTTTACATTTTAGGCATTTAGCTGTCGCTCTTATCCAGAGTGACTTTCAGTGAGTGAGTAGAAGTGTTGAAGTGTTTGAGTAAGAAAAGGGTGCAGCTCTTCACCTGAACTGGACCTCTGACAAGTTAGAGTATCACACACACACACTGATGGACACACACACTCACACACACACTCACACTCACACTGGTTGTCACAAAGACTCCGCCGCAACCTGAGGCTAAGTTTGTTATCTGGCTGATTTAGATAGAGCACCCCACTGTTTCAGATAGTTATGTTTATATCATTTTGTCCTTCGGTACAAGTTGCTGTTGCTTAAAGGGAAAAGAGGAGTGGAAAAGGGGAAAGGGAAGAACTATATGACAGGAATTGGAAGGGGAAGATGTAGAGAGGGAAAAACTCTCCATGTGTCTGAATATCTCGATGTTTCTACACGGGACAAACAGGAGGAGGAAGCATACAGGATACAACTGTGATTATTATGTGAGAATCCTCATTTCTGTACAAGGATGGAAAGTT
The DNA here is from genome assembly GCF_048128805.1 of Centroberyx gerrardi. Taxonomy (NCBI): domain Eukaryota; kingdom Metazoa; phylum Chordata; class Actinopteri; order Beryciformes; family Berycidae; genus Centroberyx; species Centroberyx gerrardi. The sequence goes on along the minus strand of NC_136019.1, from coordinate 5,572,755 downwards.
AAATTATGTCAACTCTTGATTTTCCCAAATAAAGAAAGAATTACAAAAAAAAGAAAGAAAATTCAGCTCCTCTTGAACAACTGACAAAGCTTTAATATTATACAAACAGAGGAACCTGAACATCCAATCCTCTTAGTACAGGTGAGCAGGAACAAACGCCGAGGCTTGTATAAAGCTCTGATCACGCTTTTAAGAAATAACTGTCCGTATTGAAAGAGCCGTGTGCAGAAACTTCCTACAAAGCTTTAATATTGAAAAGCAACATGTTTCGGCTGCGATAGCCTTCGTCAAGGTTACGGGATTGCTGAGTCAGTAATAACAATATTCAGTGGAATCTAAACCCAAACAAGACAAAACCCAAACAAGACAAATCAGACGCCGGTATTGAAGTATTCATCACTTGGTGTAGGAGGCACCAGAAGGTCGTAAGGACTTTAACCTTTCAGTTACAGTCCGGTCACACACTAGACCATCCTGCCACTATAGGACGGGACAATAACCGGTATTACTATATATCACGGTATAAAACGATAACGATTACGACACCGCCGCTAATTCTTATTACCGTGACAACCGCGATAACCGGCGACTTGCTGGGAAGCTGAATAACAAACGCAAAAATCACAATTGTACATAAATATTTGACATATGTTGTACAGTTTTAAATTAAACGGTGTATAAAAAAGAGATACAGTATGTCTTGCAACTGATATGATAAATTAGTTTTTAAGTAAGTTTAGCATATTACAGTACCGGTTTTTAGGTTTTCATCTCATTAATAATTATGGAGATAATATCGTATATCAAGGTAGTTTGGGCCATGATAATCGTACTGTGAAACTTTCCTATCAGGCCTAACTGCCACCCTACCAATTAGAAACATGCCTATCAAGCGCCTCTCAAGGCCAGCGTCAACCACACAAGCTCATAACATAATGAACAGCGCTCGGCCTTTTCCTTTATCTGCCGCTACGACCCAGCTGGCCGACCGCCTCCGCCGGCAGCGAGCGGACAGAGGAGTCACATGAAGGAAGACGGGGGAGAAACTCACTGACGTGCGCCCGATAACGGCTCGTCCTGACGTGGAAACCGACGCAATTCAGTTAATCGACCACAAAGAATCAAAGCCAACCAGTCAGGAAATTCAATAAACTCAAGACGCAAGACGCCGCAAGCTGCTATTTATAAACACTTTGTCATGTCGAGCACTTTGTCGTGTCAAGCATCTTAAACTGATGAAATGAGGTTTTTAAAGGTAGAAACACAGCCTATAAGCAAGATTAGTCATGGTGGTCAATGCATGAAAGGTGAGTGGAAAGAGGAACTGGAGGAAGATGAAGAGAGGAGAAGAGAAGAGAAGAGAAGAGAAGAGGAGAAGAGAAGATAAGGGAAGAGAAGAGAAATGGAGGAGAGAAGAGAAGACAAGAAGAGAAGATGAGAAGACAAGAGAAGACAACAGGAGACAAGAGAAGATGAGAGAAGACGAGAAGAGAAGACAAGAGAACAGAAGAGAAATGGAGAGAAGAGAAGACGAGAAGAGAAGATGAGAAGACAAGAGAAGAGAACAGGAGACAAGAGAAGATGAGAGAAGACGAGAAGACAAGAGAACAGAAGAGAAATGGAGAGGAGAGAAGACGAGAAGAGAAGATGAGAAGACAAGAGAAGAGAACAGAAATTGAGAGAAAAGAAGACAAGAGAAGAGAAGAGAACAGAAGAGAAGAGGAGAAGAGAAGATAAGGGAAGAGAAGACAAGAGAAGAGAACAAGAGACAAGAGAAGATGAGAGAAGACGAGAAGAGAAGACAAGAGAACAGAAGAGAAATGGAGGAGAGAAGAGAAGACAAGAAGAGAAGATGAGAAGACAAGAGAAGAGAACAGAAGAGAAATTGAGAGAAAAGACAAGAAGAGAAGACAAGAGAAGAGAAGACAAGAGAAGAGACAACAGATAAGAAGAGTCAAAAAGAGCCAAGGCGAGAAGAATCAAAGACAGACAAGTCAAAAAAAAGTCAAAAGACTTGATGAGACGACAGCAGTCGAAGGCCAACAAATGCTAAATTCTGCGTCTGCGGCTCTGAATGAGCCTCTATGAGCGGATCTGCTGGAATGTCCCACTTATGGCCGGAGACTGTAACAGCTGACTGATACTGCAAAGGTCAACGCTCATAATCTGAGTCACACACACAGTCTCAGTACAGTGCAGACTGAAACGCAGCCAGACGGGCAGCCAGACAAACAGATTTGGACGGCAAACGGTCTCGCAGATAAACAACGAGGACGCAGATTGACGCAATAAAGGACTTGCAGGGGACAGAAAAGACTCAAAATGAAGAAGAGAAGAAGTGTGAAAGTGTGTAAGCAAACCTTCCCATGGTAAATAAACTTCCCATGGACTACTGCCGACTGTGATAAGGCAAAGCACAAAGATGCGGCCAAATTTCAGACATTTCCTTATAGCAACGACAATAAAGTTGTGGAACTTGAACCTTCAAAGTAATCAAGATTCATGACGGACGAATCTAAGAGGAAGATAAGAGACAAACGAGATGAGAAGAGCTTTTACGTTATTCATCCTACGGGGTAAAACTCTGATGCGATCCCTCAGCGGAAGATGAACGAAGATGCGAGAGTTTCACACCTACCTGCCTGCCTGCCGGGCTCCACGACCTGGAGCATCCACGGCAAAAACTGATCCCGGTTCAGCGTCCCGGTGATAAACCCCGAAGGTTCAGAGAGTGGAGCGTCCCTCTCTCGATTTCCAAACGTTCGGACGACGAAAAACTACGCTTCCATCACCTCTCGCGACTTGGGACGCAGCTTCTTCTGTCTCTTTCCTCGTCCTTAAGGTCCGGGTGAGAAAGAGACTCGGAAAGAAAGTGTAGTCCAAGATCTGCTGCCCATCTGAAGTGAAGTTTAGCTGGCAGGTTGTGACCGAGCTGCTGCTCCGTGAGGGAAAAACCAACCGAAAGTCCTCACATCCCCTCTCTTCCTCCTCCTCCCTCCCTCCTCCTCCTCCTCCCTCGTCCCTCCTTCCCTCTCTTCCTCCTCACCCTCCCTCGCTCCTCTCGCTGCAAGACAAAACATCGCTCTTTCTCCCTCTAGCGCTCCGCATTTCTCGCTCTCCCACCCCCCCATCTGCTCTCTCTCTCTCTCTCTCTCTCTCTCTCTCTCTCCCCCTCTCTCATTCTTTCCCGGCCTCGCTCGCCCCCTCTCAGACAGGATGCGTGAGTCAGTAAGAGAGGAAGTATTGTGCAGAGCAGATAAAGTAGCGGACGGCCGCTAAAATAATACCCAGAGTTCCACACTGTTATTGTTTGACAGAGGGAAAAATGCAGAGGTACTTCCTCCTTGTCCGTGCGTGTGCATGTGTGTGAGTGTGTGTGTGTGTGTGTGTGTGTGTGTGTTTGGAGAGCGAGAAAAAAGAGAGATAGAAAGAGCAAAGAAAGCAGAGAGCGCTGGACAGACAAGGGGGCTTTTTCACATGGGCAGAGAGGGGAGAATAACAAAATGTGGTGAGAGAAGGGGAATGTGAGAGAGGATGGGCGGTCTGCAGGAGAATATAGGGAGTTTGTAGAATAATTACAGGAAAAACAATGAGGAAAGGTCATGGATGAGTATAAAAAAATAGACTTCTACCACTCTCCTGACTACTGGTGGAGAGGAGAGGAGGAGAGGAGGAGAGGAGAGGAGAGGAGAGGAGGAGAGGAGAGGTGAGGAGAGGTGAAGAGGAGAGGAGAGGAAGGAGTGGAGAGGAGAGGAGAGGATAGGAGAGGAGAGGAGAGGAGGAGAGGAGAGGAAGGAGTGGAGAGGAGAGGAGAGGATAGGAGAGGAGAGGAGAGGTGAAGAGGAGAGACGAGGAGAGGATAGGAGAGGAAGGAGAGGAGAGGAGAGGAGAGGAGGAGAGGAGAGGAGAGGAAGGAGAGGAGAGGTGAAGAGGAGAGGAGAGGAGAGGAGAGGAGAGGAGAGGAGAGGTGAAGAGGAGAGACGAGGAGATTTAGAAATTGAAGCTCTGGATAAGAACGTCAGCAAATGCCTGACATGTAAATGTAAAAGGTGGGAAATGATGGGGGGAAGAAGAGATAAAAGAGAGAGAGGAGAGAGGAGAAATCAGACGTGGGTCAACTAGTATTCACAAATTAGTTAAGGAGGAATGAGTTCAGTCACACAGGATGACCTAGTAGGATGCCAGAAAGTTTAGCCAGTCATAGAAACGTATTTGAAAAAATCAATTTACTCCACTGCCCCTAGAGTCACAGTTATTGTATGTACGATAACAAGCTGCTATTATTTTACTTTCACAACATAGAAATAAATGGAAAAATGTTCTTTTTGTTGAAAACCTCTGTTGACATTACTTTGGGTGTATTATCAATACATTTCTGCTAATTTCTAAATCCGCTTTGTCTCTTTTTCTGTCTTTAGGGCGTCTGAGCAGCCATACAGCTGCTTGAACTGACTTTACAATAAGATACACTTGCAGCTGAGTTCGTACTGAACAAGAGGGGTAAAAAAAAGTATTAAACAAGTAGGAAAGTAAGTCCTGCACACTGCCTTAACTTGCAAGAATTATTTGATTTTATTCCAAAAAATGCTGTTGCGCTGTGTGTCCCCCTGCAATTGACAGAAAATTTGCATGCAACTTGGTTGCATTGAGTTGAAAGTTTGATTATTGTGCAACTAGGTTCATGCAACAGCCAGTCAAAATGCTGATATCATGTCACATGACTTTTGGTTGGGCCGGTTAATCGTACTATTATAACCAGCTGATAGTGTAACTAACAAAAAACAATGAACAGCATATAGCTTGTGACATGGAAGCGAGAAAAAGAAATCACCGTCATCCAGTATTTTGAAGGTTTGTGGATTAACTTAAATCAAATATCGTCATACTGTCTAACTGTGGATTTAGCTGACATTATGTTAATATACGCCACAGCGAAGAGATGTAATATGCTGAATTAATAACTTTTTACTTGACGCCAACACAAAATAGCGTTTGCTGTTGCATTTAAAATGATTCATGTAACGGTGAAGTTGTATTATCCTCACGCAACTCACATCTCACCGACGCAACCATGGAAAATGGAAGTGGAAACCGTCCTGACCAGCCGGGCGCGGCCGCCTGAAACTTTGAACCTCGCAGGAAGAACATCGAGAGGTGTGAGCGTCCGACATCAACGGTGTTAGAGTTCAACCGACCAAACAAACAACACCCTCGACAACATCGGGCTCTCACCGGGCTTCAAAGGATTTCCTGGAGACCGGCATCTCCTGCAGACTACAAGACCTGCGTGTGGTGTGGTGTGTGAGTGTGTGTGTGTGTGTGTGTCATACATGCATGTGTGCAGATTCCTCACATTCCCTGTGTTCCCCTCTAAAGGGTGAAGGGTTAACTATGCTGGAAAGCCTAAACACCGTCGCCTCCCCCCTCTGCCCCTTTGTGTTCGCCTGCAATCAGGACCTATTTGTTTGCTTTATGGGTCTCCTGAGCTGTGTGTGTGTGTGTGTGTGTGTGTGTGTGTGAGTGTGTGTGTGTGTGTGTGGAATGTCTGCATGCAATCAGACCCCTGTTTGTTTGCCTTGTGGCCCCTCATCACCCTTGATTATGGATTTTTGCATGGCACAGACACACACTCACACACATACATATTGCCTATACACACAACACACATAGAGCGGTGTGTACTGTACTTGGGCTTAGACTCAGACACACACACACACACACACACACACACACACACACACACACACACACACACACATACCAGGTATCAGTACAGTGAGACTGGGCTCATACCAGCAGCCGATGGCAGGAAGGGTGAAGTCCACTTTAGCCTCTGCAGCACAATGCACTGTTTGTTACTGCTGCGCTCCCTAGACTGTGTGTGTGTGTGTGTGGTGTGTGTGTGTGTGTGTGTGTATGTGCGCGAGTATGTGTGTGTGTCTAAGCAAGTCTTCTATTGCTATGTTTCCCATCCTGTCCAACTGTCAAGAGAATTTTAAGCGAATTGTTTACACGCTGCAAAAAAAAAAGTAAATAAAAATGAAATACGAATTAGCCGCTTTTCCATCAGCTAAAATTGAGGCGAAAAGAGAAACCAGACCTAAAGTCAGGAATCATCCGTGAGAAAGAGAGTCTGAAGAATTGATTAGCAGTGGCATGTTGTTATTGTTCTTGTGTGTCAGCTGATGTTGGCCGTATTTCATGCGGTCCAGAGATGAAAACAAAGAAATGCACTTGGCAAATATTGTAATGCACCAACTACTGACCATAAAACCACCGTGGAGATGTCAGACATGGGACTGTGTGAAATACATTTTTTTATTCGACGAATGTTTTTATCACTATTTACCGCGTCACTTCCTCGTTGACAAAAACCTTTTCCCGCCTCCAATGAGTGTAAAAACATTTATGTGATATTGAAATTTAATCGAAATTTGCTGTTTCCATTCAGCTTTTCTACTTTGAATCAACGTAATTTGCTTTATGTGTTTGTGTGTGTGTGTGTGTGTGTAAGCATTCCCCTATGTGAGTGAATGTGTGTGTGTGTGTGTGAGTCAGGAGAGAGATACTGCAGTCTTTATATCCTCTAATCCTCTATGGGATCGATCCAGCAGCCTATTTCTGAAGCCAGCCTCTGCTGATATCTGTGTGCTGTGTGTGTGTGTGTGTGTGTGTGTGTGTCCCTTTATCTCTCCCTGAATGCCACAGAGTGACAAACAGCCTGTCACCTCTGACCTCTTCCTCACTCCTGACCGCTTGTTTCTTCCTGGCCGGCTGCTCAACTGTCAACAAAACGTCTTCAAGACTTTCCTTCAGCTTCTCCTCTTCTTCTTCTTTTTAATTAACCGTTTTCTTTTTCTTCTTCTTCTTCTTCTTCTTCTCACTACCTGTTCTTCATTCTATAATCTTCAAAATTTTTGTTTCACTGTGTTTTAACTATATGTTTTACATGATTTTGTCTGTTTTTAAGTTATCTGTTTTTCTTTCACTGTATATTACCTTAATTTATTTATTCCAGGTTTGCTTTTTTTTTTTTTTTACCTCTTTCTGTCCTCCTCTCTCCTTCTTCTCACCTATCTATTAGGAATGCACTGATCAATCGTCCACTGATCATAACCAGCCAATAGACGCTCTCTCAGCAATCGGCCTAGCATCGTTTCAACTGCCCAATGATGAAAAGTCATTGAATGTATGATGTAAAAACATGAAAAAATATGTAAAAACCTGTTTCTACTATATTATTAGAAACTAGGGACGGGATGGGACGATATATCGAAATTCAATATATTGCAATACAAAAATGTGATATCAGCTCCATGTTATTCTGCTGTAGTAATCACAAATGAGACGCTTGACCATCACAGTTTTCACAAGCTCTCATCCAAATTATATTATTTACACTTTGTATTGACATTTTTAAATTGTTGTTTACATTCTAGCGAGCCAATGCCACTGCAAGAAAGATACCGGCAATATCATGCAGCCATAACAGCAATCTTTAAGTGGATGATGAAGATGAAGACGAAGAGATGTGTGTGTGTGTGTGTGTTAGACAGAATATGCCCAAGACAACCTTATTGAGTATGTGTGCGTTATCTCTATCCAAGTCAGCCTCTAGGTATTTGTGTGTCTCTGAGCTGTCCTCTGTGTGTGTGTGTTGTGTGTGTGTGTGTGTGTGTGTGTGTGTGTGTGTGTGTGTGTGTGTGTGTGTGTGTGGAGACGGACCAGTGTCATGTATCATGGAGTCGCAGTTTAATGGGGCCAGTTAATAAAAGCCAGGCCAGAGGAGAGCAGCTTCTCTGGCCTCAGCTGGGGGAGAGATAACTACAGCAGACCACACGCGTAGAGGACGGCTCACACACACACACACACCACACACACACACACTCGTACACACACACACACAGCTACACAAATACAACTGTACAGATTAATTTAACGGTATCTGACTAACATTTGGACAAAAAGCAAAGGCAAACACTCTTCTTTTTTGGGTTTCTAGGGATTCGAACCGGCAACCTTCCTTTTGCAGGAAGGTTGTGTGGTGTGTGACTGACTGACACACACAGAAACACACACACACACACACACACACAACACACACACCACTCTTCTTTTCTCTGTCTATACGTCAATGTTTCATCTCAAACAACGTCAAAACCAAACCGTTCTCATTCCTGCCTCTAATCAGACCCAGAGTGGTGTGTGTGTGAGTGAGTGTGAGTGTGAGTGTGTGTGAGTGTGTGTGTGTGTGTGTGTGTGTGTGTGAGTGCGAGTGTGTGTGAGGAAGAGGTCTTGAGGAATGGCAGGAATGTCTATTGTTCAGTTTGGGCAGGAGGGATCGGAGGGGGGCAGACTATTGTGTTTCATGGTTCTTGGCACCGCAGACCTCAGTCTTGCCCCGGTCTCCAGGGGCCTGCGGTGAAAAATCTAAACAACGGGATGTGTGTGTGTGTGTGTGTGTGTGTGTGTGTGTGTGTGTGTGTGTGAGTGAGAGAGAGAGAGAGAGAGAGAGAAAATGTGTGTGCGTTTTGCCATCCATCTGTCTGCGGTAAAATTCTAAACAACGACATGAATGTGTGTAAGTGTGTATATGTGTGTGTGTGTGTGTTTGTGTGTGTGTGTGTCCTCTTCTTGACAGTCTCCAACAAGCGCCTACTAAATGAAAAAAAAAAAATAGAAAAGAAAACAAAAACAAAAACAGCGAGTCAGCAGCAGACAGATGGAGCTTCAGGAAAAGATAAAAACAAACGATTCAACCCAGCAAGAACAACAAACTGTGAAATTGAGCAGCGAACTAAAGCTCAACTGTTCAACTGGAGGAGAGGAGGAGAGGAGGGAGAGGAGAGGAGGAGGAGAGGAGAGGGGAGGAGAGGAGAGGAAAGGAGGAGGAGAGGAAAGTGAGAGGAGAGGAGGAGAGGAGGAGAGAGAGAGAGGAGGAGGAGGAGAGAAAGAGGGGAGAAGAGAGGAGAGGAGAGGAGGAGAGGAGAGGAGAGGAGAAGAGAGAGGAGAGGAGAGAGGAGAGGAGAGGAGAGGAGAGAGGAGGAGAGGAGAGGAGGAGAGAGGAGAGGAGGAGGAGAGGAGGAGGAGAGGAGAGGAGGAGAGGAGAAGGAGGAGGAGAGAGGAGAGGAGGGGAGAGGAGAGGGAGAGGAGAGGAGAGGAGGAGGGAGAGGAGGAGAGGAGAGAGGGAGAGGAGGAGGAGGAAAGGAGGAGGAGAGGAAAGGAGAGGAGAGGAGGAGAGAGGAGAGAGGAGGAGAGGAGAGGAGGAGGAGAGGAGAGGAGAGGAGAGGAGAGGAGAGGAGAGGAGAGAGGAGAGGAGAGAGAGAGGAGAGGAGGAGAGAGGAGAGGAGAGAGGAGAGGAGAGGAGGAGAGAGGAGGAGTGAGGAGAGGAGAGGAGAGAGGAGAGGAGGAGAGAGGAGAGGAGAGGAGGAGGAGGAGAGGAGAGGAGGAGAGAGGAGAGGAGAGGAGAGGAGAAGGAGGAGGAGGAGTGAGGAGTGAGGAGAGGAGGAGAGGAAAGGAGGAGGAGAGGAAAGAGAGGAGAGAGAGGAGGAGAGAGGAGAGGAGAGGAGAGGAGAGGAGAGGAGGAGGAGAGGAGAGAGAGGAGAGGAGAGAGGAGAGGAGAGGAGAGGAGAGAGGAGAGGAGGAGAGAGGAGAGGAGAGAGGACCGTGGAGGAGAGAGGAGAGGAGAGGAGGAAGAGAGGAGGAGTGAGGAGAGGAGAGGGAGAGAGGAGGAGGAGGAGAGTGGAGGAGGAGAGGGAGAGGAGGAGAGCGAGAGGAGGAGAGAGGAGAGGAGAGGAGAGAGGAGAGGAGGATGAGAGGAGGAGTGAGGAGAGGGATGAGGAGGAGAGGAGGACAGAGGAGAGAGGACAGTGGAGAGGAGGAGAGAGGAGAGGAGGAGGTGAGGAGAGGAGAGGAGAGGAGAGAGGAGAGGAGAGAGGAGAGAGGAGGAGTGAGGAGAGGAGAGGATGAGAGGAGAGGAGGAGAGAGGAGGAGTGAGGAGAGGAGATGAGGAGGAGAGGAGGACAGAGGAGAGGAGGAGAGAGGAGAGGAGAGAGAGGAGGAGGTGAGGAGGAGAGAGGAGGAGTGAGGAGAGCGGAGATGAGGAGGGAGGAGGACAGAGGAGAGGAGGAAGAGGAGGGAGGAGGAGGAGAGGATGGAGAGAGGGAGGAGAGGAGGAGGACGAGGAGGAGGAGAGGAGGAGAGAGGAGAGGAGAGAGAGAGGAGAGGGTGTGAGGAGAGAGGTGAGAGAGGAGGAGAGCGGAGAGAGGAGTGAGAGAGAGGAGAGGAGAGGAGAAGGAGAGGAGGACGAGAGGAGGAGGAGAGGAAAGGTAGAGGAGAGGAGAGAGGAGTGGAGAGGAGAGCAGAGCAGAATAAAGCAGAGTAGAGTAGAATCCAGTAAAGTAGAGCAGAGTGGAGTAGAATCCAGTAGAGTATAAACCAGTAGGTAGTAGAATTCAGTACAGTGAATATAATCCAGGAGAGTAGAATCCCAGTAGAGTAGAATCCAGGAGAGTAGAAAAGAATAAAAGAATAACAGAGTCAAAGAGAAAGAAAACAGAATTAGATAGAATAGAAAACAGTAGAGATAGCAGAGAACAGAACAGAATAGAGTCAAAGGAAGAGGCACAGAATAGAATAGAATAGAATAGAATAGAATAGAATAGAGTCAAACAGAAGAACACTTAATTGAATAGAACAAAACAGAATAGAACTTAGAGTCACAGAGAAGAATA